>NC_087177.1:15006808-15036808 GCF_035594125.1 Scylla paramamosain
TCTTCCCCTCCCCCCGACCTGCCTTCCACTTTCCCTTCCTCGGCGCTGGCTGGATTGGGTGATCCCCGGGGCAGCGACCACCACTCTACCCATCCATTCCTGGGCGTTTGTTGTTTTCCTTCAACCTTCTACCTACTTCTTCAAGGTTCCTCACAGATTTCATTTTTTTCTTTGTGTGTGTGTGTGTGTGTGTGTGTGTGTGTGTGTGTGTGTGTGTGTGTGTGTGTGTGTGTGTGTGTGTGTGTGTGTGTGTGTGTGTGAACTGGTGTGAAATTATATCCATTCATTCGTTCATCCTCAGCATAGTGGTGGTGGTGGTGGTGGAAGTATTCAGTGTGATCATGGTGGTGGTGGTGGTGGTGGTGGTGGTGGTGGTGGTGGTGGGTGAGAGGCTGGTGATAGCAGCTTTCGAACTGGTTTCTCGGCTCAAAATCTTTAAATTCATGATATTTTTAGGACCAACCGACGCCGTAGCAGTGGTCCAGGAAGGGCTGGCGAGTAGAGGGGTGCGCGGGTGGTGGTTGAAAGGCGGGACGGCGAAATGGAAGAGGCGGTGAGAGGGAGAGAGAAGCTTAGATGTTGGGCCCAAGGGATTGCCAGTACCAGTGTGTAGCCTCCCCCGCGGAGGTTAGGAACCACATCTTGGAGACTCTGCTCCTCCATACCTTAATACCACCACGCGCTCCTGAAGGAAAGTTGCATGAGTTTGGAGGACGTGCAAGGGGTTACATTCCACGCACGATCCTCAGGCTCTCTTGGAATAATAGACGATGTAATGTATACTAGACTTGGGTGATGCACTAACTAGGGTGCACAATGAAAGGTGTAATGTACGTATAATGAAGTACATCATTGTTCGGCGATGCATTACCTAAGGCTCATACTGTCGCGTGCAACACAAACAACAGCCTTTGAGTCACGGCTACACACTTCATGTTCCACAAAGTTCCGATGCCGCCACGGAGTAGGTAATACATTCAATCCAAAGCACATACACAAAAAAGAAAATAATAATAATAATTATAACAAACTGAATAAATAAATACATAAATAAATAAATAAGTAAAAAATAAATAAATACATAAATAAATAAATAAGTAAAAAATAAATAAATAAAATAAATAAATAAAATAAAGTTTAGTAGTAAGACGGAGAATAAAGTCCTGATCACTACACACACTGAAAGGACACAGCATCGGAACACAACGCGTCCAGCACGCCACTGTGAATACAACTCAGTCTGGTAATTTATTATGTACACTTTTCCCACAGCAGCACTAATGAGAGAGAGAGAGAGAGAGAGAGAGAGAGAGAGAGAGAGAGAGGAGGAGAGAGAGAGAGAGAGAGAGAGAGAGAGAGAGAGAGAGAGAGAGAGAGAGAGAGAGAGAGCCATTTATTCCAAGAAAAAATGTCATAAAGCTTGAATTACTATGACACTGTATCCAGGCTCCGGCAAAGTAAACGAAATGGTTAAAATGATCAGCTTCTTTATTCAAGCACATTTTTATCGGTAGTAATTACTAGTTCAAACAAGCCTTGACTCATAATTAATGAGCCATGAAGGGGAATGCGGCGGCAGGTTACTTGTTACTGATATAGTGTATGTAGGTGGGTGGCGGTGGCGGCAGTCCCTCCCTCCCTCAGGTATCTGTGAGCCATCACGCTCGCCGCACTCATAAAGGCAAGCAATGATCCAGTTTTTATCCCGCCTTCTTATTCAAGGTGGGCGGTGCTAGGCTGGCCGCTCGATTTCATAATCTTTAGCACTGTTCCACTGCGAGGGAGAGGCCTTGTGGCCGACGCCCATACCTGAGGGGTCCCCACCCACGCCCTCCCGTGTCCGCAGCTCCGCTCTTCATCGGTCGCCACCCTCACATACCTCGGCCGCCCACGCTGTGCCTCGGCCGCCGTGCCCAAGGAGCACGTGAACGAAGCCCATGAACACGGCCGCAACAAGAGCAGCAGCAGCAGCAGCAGCAGCAGCAGCAGCAGCAGCAGTGGCTGCCGCAGAGGACGCGAGAGGAATATTTGGAGCGGCGTTTCCTTCAGAACGGCGGCAATAAAGATTCCCGCCACCTCTCTCGCATCCCAACACGGCGGTGCGGCCCAGTCGAGTTCCGCAGCCCACACTCTACAGTGGTGAGGATAAACACAACACACTCTGCCTCACGCAGCCCCTCCCGACACACACACACACACACACACACACACAAACACACACACACACACACACACCACACACACACACACACACACACACTATAAGAAGGTGATGACGCAACATGAAGTCTGATAACTCAATTATTTTCCTTGCACGTTGAGAATGTCCTGTGCATAGGAGAGATGAGCGTGTGGGCGGCAGCCTTCATCACCACACACAAGGAACTCCCCAGTGCAGCTCACGTCTTCCGTGTTGACACGCGTTGTGATCGTACATTAAGGCAAATCCTACAGTTGTTACTAAATGCGATGCACAAGTGTTGTAGAATTATGTAGAGTGTCAGGACAGTAAAGGGCAGCATGGGTCACCCAACCACTTTCTCCATTTGATCGTAAACCACCAAAGTTGCTGTGACTCACCGTAGTTCCATTACATTATTTATTTTCACTTGACGCGAGTCATGTTCTCTATTAAAGACTTAATAACTTCTTTGTGGGTTTCCTTCTTCTTAAGAAATTTCTCTTTTATAGCGTGTGTCATTAACTCGTGGGGCAGCAGAGGGGCGTGAAGGGCGTGCGGGGTGTGAGGGGCGCCAGGCTTCCCTCGCTGATTAGGCGGCAGCAGCGATGGCAGGGAGAGAGAGAGTGTGGACAGGTAGTGGATGCAGGCGAGTGTGAGGTGTGGGCAGAATGGAGGGGAAGAAAAAAAAAATGAAGCTTTGAGTGGAACGTGTAAGTGGGCGGGGTGGGTAGGTGGGAGTGGGCGAGGAGATTGGTATAAGTGGATTCACGAAGTGGCTTCTGTCCCTTCCATGAGCACTAACACCTAACACTTGAATCACTTGCTTCCTGAGATGCAGCCCTACCTGTCACTGTTTACTGACACCCTCTTGCTGCTGCTCGGCCCCAACACGCGGCCAATGATTCACTTGTAGGGCCATTAAGAGCCACGTCCGTCACGCCCCTCTGTGGCTGCCGGGGAAGAGGTGAGCCCAACCATTTTTTCTCTTAGGGAGAAGAAAACAACATGCACGAACTACTGTAGGTGCGTCGTGCGGGTGTGCTCTCATCAATAAGACTTGATCTCGCATTGAGGCACAGCACAGCACCACACTGAGACTACATGCACCACGGCAGCTCGCTGGTGCTGCACGTCTGATGGTACGAGCCCAGGGCATAGGCGGCTGGGGTGAGGGGAGTGAGTGGAGAGACCAAATTCGTGTTTATATGTCCCCTCACAAGGGAGTGAACCGCATCTTGTCTCTTTGCAGCTCAACACGACAGTCGTGGCGTGTTTCGTGGACCTAAGAGTCGCCCATCACTCGCCGGGTGTGAATTGAAGGTGCAACGTTCCTCTCGCATTGTTCACAGTAAAAATTCCAAAATTCCACCAGTATGAAGGAAGTAACCTCCTCCCCCTCTCGCCTCGTCAACAAGGGAGCCGGTGAGTTAGCGACCCGTGTGGAGGGGGACACGAGAGTAAGTACTGAAAGGTAATGCATCCATTCCATTCTAGTATATTAATGTAGGGAATGATCGTGTGTGTGTAACGGCGTCACTTGACGAGAATACCACGGCAACGTAATTATATATATATATATATATATATATATATATATATATATATATATATATATATATATATATATATATATATATATATATATATATATATATATATATATATATATATATATATATATATATATATATATATATATACAAAGAGGAATACGATATAATTTTTTTCCAGACTTTCCTCAATTTCAATGACCAACTAAGTTATATACAGAGAGAGGGACGTGCCAAAACACACTAACAGGTGTGTGTGTGTGTGTGTGTGTGTGTGTGTGTGTGTGTGTGTGTGTGTGTGTGCTGTGTGTGTGTGTGTGTGTGTGTGTGTGTGCGCGCGCAACACGCGCATCACGCACGCACGCACGCACGCACGCACGCACGCGCACACACACACACACACACACACACACACACACACACACACACACACACACACACACACACACACACACACTCCTGACCACACTGATGGCCGCTAATAATACAAATGACAACATTTTCTAAGACCTGCTTTGCTGACCTTGACTCCTTGCTGACTCCTGCAACTCCTCCCTTCCCCTCGACCCCCCCCCACCACAGTGAGTACAGGTATTACCCTCGCCCAGCCCCACATGCCTCACCTACATCAAATTGCTTCACCCTCCAACACCGAGCCTTGAATGCTTCTCACCATGGCTGACTACCTTCCTCGGGAAAACAATAACTGCAATTTGTAGGGAAGCTAAAGAAGCGCCACACATCCTAAGCTTCTGAGGGGGGCCAATCTGCAAACTTTCAGCCAAGTTCACCACCCGCCATCTTTGTCGGGCTTGACTTAGGTGTTTTCACTCGTCAGCCAGTCATAGCATCAGCCACCACAACCCGGGAAGCAAGCTCAGCCTCCAGTGATCACGCAGCAACACTGTACACCCAACATCCACAATACTCGCGCCGTCCCGTCACAGGAAGTATACAACATTCCACGCATGCCCGCCTCTTCCTAACAACCAACGCTCACCACTACACTCTGCCGCCGCTGCCCTTTCTTTTCCTTCATCACCTCGTTACTATATTAATGTCATTCACCACACATGCAGCCACCAGCGAACCCATCATGCCAAGCTTACTATGTCTGGCACGCCTAGTGCTCCCTGTCGGGCGCCATTCCATGACCGGTCACACCTCAGTGACCTTGAGGGATCACAAGCAATGTGCAATTGATCATATTTATCACGGGTCCGCGGTCGGAGCCAGACGTTTATTTGCGAGCGGTGGATGTCCGACGGCTTGGACCTGACAGCTATGAGCACCTAACAAGTTTTTCTGGCGGCCACCACGCTAAGTGTGCCACTCTGCAGGCACCTCCCTCCCCGCGCCGCCGTCATACAGAGTACCAGCCACGTCATACGAGAACTCTACTGAACGTACTCCACCGCGATACCAACGAGAGGCTGTGTTGCAAGGTTACGGTGGAGGCGTGACGCCACCAGACATGCGGGCTGAGGAGGAGGAGGAGGAGGAGGAGGAGGAGGAGGAGGAGGAGGAGGAGGAGGAGGAACAAATAGGAATACAAAGGAAGAAGAAACATCAGCAGACATGTTGCTCCTTTCAGGGCTGCTTGTGATGCTTACACTATCTGACATACAGCGAGGAGGAGGAGGAGGAGGAGGAGGAGTAATGCTGGAGCTGAGGGGTGGGAGAGTAGAGGGAGGACGAGGGAGCGATGGGGTGGCAGGCGGCAGCAGTGTTGCCAGCTTTCGGCTGAGCGTCACACAGCCAACACGCTCCTCACAGCCACACCAGCAATCATTTCAATACACTCCGCTATCGCACCTTCCTTCTCCTCCTCCCTCTTCTCCTGTCGCTCCCTCTCAACCCGGAAGTGACATTCTGCAAACACTCCGTCAGTAATGATCATCAGGAGGGGCCAAAGTGAGTCAGCCGCCCTCGCCCCTGATCGTCTCAGGGCCCCACTAAACACTGGTCTTAACGGCGTGTTTAGCTACGATGCCCCGACCTGAAACCCAGAAAAAAGGAGGTCAGTGCCCGGGTTATGAACGACTGGGCGACGAGCTCTCCACCCCGGCGATATCAGCACCCACTGCCACCCCCGCCACCCCCTCTAGCCCGACAGGGAAGGGTGGATGGGGAAACGGGAAGGCGTAATGGCGGGAGGGAGAGAGGGAGGGGGGAGGGAGGAGGCTTTCAGAGGCCAAGGGTGAGAGGGTAAGGAAAGGAAATGAATGTGAGAAAGGGGATAAAGGGCGGGTATCAGTGTGGGATTTAGGAGGAGGAGGAGGAGGAGGAGGAGGAGGAGGAGGAGG
This sequence comes from Scylla paramamosain, assembly GCF_035594125.1. Classification (NCBI taxonomy): domain Eukaryota; kingdom Metazoa; phylum Arthropoda; class Malacostraca; order Decapoda; family Portunidae; genus Scylla; species Scylla paramamosain. The sequence continues at coordinate 15,012,847 of NC_087177.1, forward strand.
AGGAGGAGGAGGAGGAGGAGGAGGAGGAGGAGGAGGAGGAGGAAGGGTTGGTGGGTTGATGGGTAAGACTGGTGATGATTCGGGCTGCAGGGGGTGAGGGAGGAATGGAAGGGTTGGCTGGCGAGGCATGGGTCAGGTCAGGGTGGTGGCACGGCCGGTGGGTAAGGAAGGGGAGGGGGGCTAAGTGTCGGTGGTGGTTAATAGGAAGGCGGAGGAGCTGGGTGAGGGTGGATCAAGAAGAGACAAGGCTGCGGGGTGAGGGACAAGCAGGGGAGGAGGGAGGGTGATAGGTGGGGCATTGTGGAGAGCAGGGATTGTGGCGGGTTGACGCGAGACGTGGATGTTGGGGAAGGGCTCAATAGTGTGAGGGAGCAAGGCAGTATCATGAATAACAGGGGAGGTGGATCATGGATTGCAGAGATGAGGGTGAGGCAGGGAGTGGAAGGGTTGAGATGCTGGGATGAAAGGGGTGGCAGGGGTGACGGGATGGCGGGGCGGCGAGACGCGAGCGCCAGGCAGCCCGGCGTCAGAAGGTTTACATGTGGTGGTAAACAAAGCTTTGTTCACTGGTCGTCTCCGCTCACGTGTTTATCTCTGTCCACACTTGACGCAGCTAGCCCCTCCCCGCCCTGTCCCCTAACTTTTCCCCTTATTCTTCATCCCTTACCACCTCCTACCCCTCCTCCTCCTGCCCCCCTCTTTATTTCCTTTTTACTCTCCCCTCTCACTCCTTCCGTTCTCTTCAACCCTCTCTCCCCTCACGTCTCTCTCTTCCTTTCATTCATCGAGTTTATTATTTCTTCTCTCCGATCTTCTTTCCTCAAATTCCCCTTCCCCCTACTCTCTCTCTCTCTCTCTCTCTCTCTCTCTCTCTCTCTCTCTCTCTCTCTCTCTCTCTCTCTCTCTCTCTCCGCAACTCCCCACCAACACACTTGCTCCACCTCGGCCTAAACCCACTGACCTCCACTTGACAGGCTCCTCCACCCAGGTCATCTCCTGCACCACTCTGAGGCACTCCACCCATACCCCCGCGCCGCCTCCCCCCATAGCCAGGCCATCCGGCGTCACTCAGGCTGTATCAGGTGGCATCTTCACCCTATGCCACAGTAGCCTTGCCTCCTCCCCTTGAAGCCGATGACCTTCGCCACCTCCCACTTCTGTTTCATATAAGGTCAGAACCCTCACCTCCACTGACCTTTCCGACTGACCTGCTGACCCTCACCTTTCCTCTCGTCCCCACGTGCATGACGGCCTCTGCTACTCCCACCCTCCCTCGTTTCTCAACCCCGTTCCCCTCGCCCTCTAACCTTTTCTGCCCCTCACACACGAGTCTTGGATCCCGCTACAGTACGCTACCGTCTTGTCAGTACCTTCTGTTGTTGCACGTGTGTGTGTGTGTGTGTGTGTGTGTGTGTGTGTGTGTGTGTGTGTGTGTGTGTGTGTGTGTGTGTGTGTGTGTGTGTGTGTGTGTGTGTGTGTGTGTGTGTAAGACCCTTGTCCACTTCCTTGACATGATGGTAGAGATGTGTTAAGGAGCAGCTTAACATTTCTCTGCCATCTAGCTTTCGTTCAGCTTCCCGCCCACACATCGCCCACGCCGCGGCTTAAGATAACGGAGTGGTGGTTGTTCTGGTCACTAACGAGCTTAGCCGCCGCCCTACAAGTTCTCGCAGCATCCAGAACATGTAGAGGGGCGGGGAAAGACGGGAAGACAGTGTAAAGAGCGGGAGGGAAGGATGAAGGTGAGATCACAAATTAAAAAAAACATCAACAGACCTGCTGGTCTCTACGATTCTGTTTGTGGTCTACTACTATGTGCAGTAAAAGACACAGGGCAGCAGAGGCGAAAGGAGGGAGATGGGAAAGACAGAGGATGGGGCAGGGGAGACAGTGTGGAATGTAAAGGGAGAAAAATCGCGGAGATAAGACAAGAGGGGAGGGTAAGCTGGGAAGAGGCACGGGTCACACCGAGGCGTCAGTGAGACCCTCGTCCTCCTGCTCACTGTGACTCTTGCTGCACTGCCGCCACGCTCCCGCAGTCACCACAGCCACCACAAGAACCTTACCTCTCGCCTTCTCCGACTTAATCACATTCAACTCACCTGAAAAGACAGAAAAAAGTTCGGTTAGATAATGTGCTAACGTTTTCGCTCAGGCTGCGAAGCCCTGTCACAAAAAATAACATGAAGCCACAGTTAATAATTTTATTCGGGATTTAGTTGCATGTCATCGCCCCCAGATCCCACTCGACTGACGCAAACAAGGATTCATGTATTCATTAATTGTTCCTGGTTTTTATTCATATTTCGATTTATTTTCCACTACAAATATAAACTGATCAAACTATAAAGACTACAATAACAGAATAACTGCGGTGTCTTGCAGGGGTCTTAATGCACTTAAGGATAAACTTGTACTGGAGATAAAAATATTGCAGGAGATGGGGACCTGTGGATAAGAGCCTGGTTACAGCATCTTCACTTTGCTCTGTCTCTACGGAGCAGTCATCAGTCGTCTCATTGACTGCAGGAACAGAAACGTTTAAGATGCTAAAACTGAAACTCGAGAGGAAAAAAAATCTGAGGAAAGATTGAGTCTTCTATTCTCCTCCGATCTGGATGCCCCTGTCCAAGATGTCACTGATGGCTGGATCACAATGACGTCAGGGATAACGCGGCTACGTAAAGACGGGACGCCAAAACTGAGGTAATGTGAACCGAGTGTAAAGACTCCGAGGGTAGAATCTGAGAGCTGTGCACTGGCGCCTTCAAAACACACGGCAGCTTGACAGGAAGACTGACCACTGAATGACAACACGAGACAACACGACTGACTGACGGCTGCATTTTGAAAGAGTAAATGATAGTTGAGAGAGAGAGAGAGAGAGAGAGAGAGAGAGAGAGAGAGAGAGAGAGAGAGAGAGAGAGAGAGAGAGAGAGAGAGAGAGGAGAGAGAGAGAGAGAGAGAGAGAGAGAGAGAGAGAGAATTAAAGGCACTCCATACAGACTCCCACAATACACATGGGAAGGCGCGCAACCAAAATACGAGTACATCCCTACCAGGATGCACCAGGAATAATTAATGCTGGGACGACTGTTGGGGCGGGAAGGAAGGAAGGAAGGAAGGAAGGAAGGAAGGAAGGAAGGAAGGAAGGAAGGAAGGAAGGAAGGAAGGAAGGAATCTGCGGAGAAGAAAAAAAAAACATTAAATGAAGAAGATGGGAGACGAATTACAGCGAATTAGTGTGCACTGAGGCGAGGCAAGGGGCGAGGTGCAAGGAACAGGTGGGCGGAGGACGAGGCTTAGGTTAGGCAGGGAAGGAAGGACTGACTGAACTAACTGGACGCACGCACAATGAACACCACAAATTTAGTCCCTCCTGTGGTTTTTATGTTATTTCCGGTAACGACCAACACTGCTACACATGTTACAACCATCACCATCATCAGCAGCAAATTTATCATTTCTACCATTACAGTTATAAGATTCTTTGTCCAGTTTTGAATCTTAGTTTGAAGTTGATAGGAAGAAACTGGTTATCAAACAGTGTGGCAGATGACTGGAACAGACTCAGTATTCAGGTTGTTAGTGTTCAAGATTAGACAAATTTATGAATGGAGAGAATAGGTGGAAACAGACAGGCATGTTTTTAATAGAGGTACTGATTACCATGTGTAGGCCTAAAGGCTTCTACCCCCAATCCTTTATATCTTTATATGGTAGCGGATTCAGTCTTACGGCCTCTGAAAAAGAAAAAAAATGCTATCTAATCTAATCCAGCATCCTTCCACCACCACGCTGTTTCTGCCACGCCTTCGAGTCACCACAGAAGCCTCACACCCACTGCGGCCTACCTACTGAGGGGGGAGGAGGTGGTGAAGTTGAGGGGTGGAGCTGATACGGGAGGCTGGAAAGGGAAAGGGGAGGGAATATAAGAAGAAAGGAAGGGTTGGAAAGATTTATTGTGGAAGGGAATGTTAGTATATGATGTGAGTATGGGGAAGGGAGGGAAGGGAAGGGGGTTAGAGGAGAGCCCGTGGAAAGGAACAGGGAAAGGAAGGGGGAAGGAAAAAGAAGCGATGGGAATAATGGAGGGGGAGTAGGGATTCGTGGACAGTGGAGAAAGGGAAGGGATGGGAAGGGCAGGAAAATAAAAAGAGAAAGGTAGAGGATTGGAAGAACACATAACAAAATGCAAAGAAACGAGGAGAAAGTGAAGGAACGCGACTGGAGAAAAGGAAGAGAAGGAAAGGAAACGGTTAGGAAGGGATGGAATGACAAAGACATAAGAGAGAGCGAAAAAAAAAGAAAAAAAAAAAGAAAAAAAGATGGGGGCAGTGGAACTAAAGGAAGGGGGAGAGGAGGGGAAATAAAAAAAATAAATTAAGAGAACAAGGAAGGGAAGGGAAGGGAAGGGAAGGGGTGAGAGGGCTAGTGAAGGGCTCGGGCCACATCCACTGCCTGCCGCCGAGGAATCCTGGCCATCCACAACAACCTGCCCGCCAACTTACTTTCTATGGAGGAATTCTCTTAACGCCAACAGACCGGAAAGAGATGGGAAGAGACGGGACGATACGGTACAGGACGGGGCGTGGTAGTAAATCCTCCTCCTCCTCCTCCTTTTACTCTTGGTTCTCATTCTTCCCTCTTTCTCTTCTTCCGGCTTAATTTTCCCTTCATTCTTTCTTTCCTCGTGTTTTCCTCCTCCTCCTCCTCCTGTCCGTTCCGTCCTTTCCATTTTTTCTCCAACTTAATTTTCTCTTCCTTTCTTCGGTGTTTCCTTTCCTTCCTCTTCCTTTTTCGCCTTTTCCAACTTCATTTTTCACTAATTCCTCCAATTTCTCTCTCTCTCTCTCTCTCTCTCTCTCTCTCTCTCTCTCTCTCTCTCTCTCTCTCTCTCTCTCTCTCTCTCTCTCTCTCTCTCTGCCTTTATATCTGTTTTTTTCTCAGTAACCTTCCTTCCTACTTCCTCTTCCTCCTCTTCTTCCTACTCATGCTCCTTTACCATCTTCAAAGCTGTTGTGTGTTCTTCCTTTATGTTCGCTTGTGTCACTTCGCTTCCTCCTCCTGCTCCGTGTCTTTTTTTTTTTTCATGTTCATTCATTTATTAACTTTCCACCCCTTACCTCCATCTCCTCGGATTACATGTTTAGAAAATTATATAAAAATGCCACTAATTCTGGGGAAGATAACCAGAGAGAGAGGAGAGGAGAGAGAGAGAGAGAGAGAGAGAGAGAGAGAGAGAGAGAGAGAGAGAGAGAGAGAGAGAGAGAGAGAGAGAGAGAGAGAGAGAGAGAGAGAGAGAGAGAGAGCATTCACGATCCAACAAAGTAGGTTATACAATAGAGTGCATCTTCCTAGTACGTTAAAAGTGAATGCAGTAAATTAGTTAGGCAGCAAAATATAGGAAAATAAATGAAGGGAAGAAATGCAGAAATGTTACGCCACTTACATTTCTCCCTGGAGCCTTACCTCCCGTGACCCTGAACTTGTTGCAAATCAGTTACAAAATTATACGAACGCATGTAAGATGAACATTAAAAATCACCTTCGTTCATTAATTTTGCATCTATCGTTTATTCATACACGATAAAAGTGTTATTTTATGTCTACTGAATTTGACGTCCATTCATTATTGTCCTCCTTGACTCGGTTTTGCATTGAATGTGTATACAGAAATGTAAGACTTTTATATTGTACTTACGTGCTATTTTATGACGTCCATTCACTGTTATCCTCTCGACTTGACTTTGCATTTATCGTATATACAGCGACGCGAATCTTTCCCATATTGTGTTCACGGACTTCGACGTGCACTCCTCATTACCCCCTTGATTTAGCTGTGCATCTGTTGTATATACAAAGGTGCAAAACTTTTCTCTTTCCTTTGTAATATAATTTTAATCACGACACCGACCGCTGCACGAAGACGAAACATGAGTGAGGCGAGACGAGACGCTCCTGTACCGCGGCCACCTGACTGGATAAGCTGTGAACATTCCCTCGAGGGGTGTCTGTTGCTTTCCACGTGCACAACAGCCACGCAGACGCCCGCCCCCCAGTCCTCCCACCACCATCCTCGCAAACCCAAACCAACCTCCCACTGCCCCATACAGCTGTACCTGAGCATCAGTCTAATCCCAACACAGAAAGTGGTGCCTTGCTCGCTCGCCTCGGCAATGGTGATGACAAGTACCAATCGATGTGTGCAGGAGAAAAGTGCAACGACCGCCAGCCTCGAGGAAGCGTTAGACGAGGAGGAGGTGGGTGACTCGCCTGAGGGAATGATGATTCTCACGTGGGGGCGAGGGGGTGAGATATGCAGTACCGGCAATGTGGTAGTACAGTTCGAGAGGTTTTAGTATTAAGTAGTAGTGGTAGTGGTGGTAGGAGAAGTTTTCCTTCTGAATATTGTTCGTTATAACAACAACTACAACATTAACCATTACTGTTATCATTATCAACCTCATTAATAGTATCTGTCATCATCATCTCCATTACTATCATCATCATCATCATCATCACCACCACCATCACTGTCGGTGGGCGTTCCGGCGGGTGGGGCAAAAAAGGAAGCGCTGAGCCGTGTGTCCGCAAACCACTTCATTCTCATTTCCACCTCCCCCTCACCCCTGACTGTGCTCCATCATCACTGCCTCCACAACAACTAAAACTTTCCTCCTCCTCCTCCTCCTGGAATTGCCTCCTTCCCTCCCTCCCCCATCTTCCCCAGCATGACTTAACAATTACAGCACATCACCAACCAATGCTCCGGTGTTACATCTGCGCCAGTTCAGCACGCACTTCCCCCCCCTTGTCTTGTGTTTGTGCGCTGTGGTCACCACTTGCTCGTATACCAACTGGGTGTTGATTCTCTCTCTCTCTCTCTCTCTCTCTCTCTCTCTCTCTCTCTCTCTCTCTCTCTCTCTCTCTCTCTCTCCTCTCTCTCTCTCTCTCGAAGTCACTAAACCCAATGCCATCCGAGCAATCTGAGTCGCTCGCCTCGTCCCGTCCCATTAATCAACTGTGAAAATCTCATGAAGCTCCAACTGTGTGTGTGTGTGTGTGTGTGTGTGTGTGTGTGTGTGTGTGTGTGTGTGTGTGTGTGTGTGTGTGTGTGACCTTCATCGTCGCTAGCAGTGGGGGCAGTAACCGGGGTTGTCCAGGAAAGTAGTGTGAACAAGATAGCACACACATAAAACCGGCTCTGCTATGTACTGTGTAAAACGCTCAGTTACCCCTGTTCCACCCACCCACCCAGCCACCCCACCCACACAACCACGCCTTCACCCACCCACGCTCATCCGCCAGGCAGCCTTTCAGCCACCCGGTCGTCTTGCTGTAGTTACACACACACCTACAACTACGATTATATTTAACTGTTTTCTTGACGTGACAAACTCTTACTTACTAATGATTGATGTGTGTGTGTGTGTGTGTGTGTGTGTGTGTGTGTGTGTGTGTGTGTGTGTGTGTGTGTGTTCCCTCGGTACATTGTTAGTTTATGAGAACATATACACCACGCACTTATGCTTAAATTACGCAGGACGTCTTGGAGAGGCATGTGTAAAAAGTTACGTAAACATGATTATGAGGACATCCTATACTCTCTCTCTCTCTCTCTCTCTCTCTCTCTCTCTCTCTCTCTCTCTCTCTCTCTCTCTCTCTCTCTCTCTCTCTCTGCTTCTTGATTAACTGCTCGTCCCATTTCCCTTCGTTCTGTTTACAGTTCAGCGTTGTCGCTTCATTGTGCTTTTCCCTGATGCTTCCTCATTTCTTGTCATCTTTCATTTCCCACAGCACAATTATCGTCTTCTGTCTGCGTTCATTTAATTATTCCATATTCAGCGTGTCCTTGTTTCTATTCGTTCTCCGTGCTTTATATACTTCTATCTTCGTCGTCTCTCTATCCTTTCTATGTAGTGGACCAATCTTTCCCTCCAAACGAAGGTAAGACTCTGAAGACCCATATACTCGTACTATGGCTCATGTCTGTGTTCGTCGTTATTGGTAATGTTTGATTCCCTCGCTACGCTGACGTCGCGGCCACCACAGGAAGGTTCTACGGCTCCAACAGACAGTTCGGGGCCCTTCTGAAGGCCGGGGTGCAGCTGGTCATCGCGTCCCACAACACATCACACCCCAAGGAATTTCCCTTTATCAGTGAATGGTGAGTTCCGTGGTGCAGATGCAGGAAAGTGGTGATGGTGGATCCCACAGACCAAAGGAGAGGCTCGCAGCGAACAGTAATATCTTTCGCTACTTCATCATCACTAATACCACCAAAAGATAGCTTTGGTTACTACTACAACTACAACAACTACTACTACTACTACTACTGTTATAATGGCCTCCTGAAACACACACGCACACACACACACACACACACACACACACACACACACACACACACACACACACACACACACACAGGCATAATCACTATAGAAAAAAAAAAATCACCTAAACCCTGAGAATGACGTGTTCAGCATCAGACAAATTAAGATCGCAGGCACGTACTCACGTATTATAGGCGTCACCTGTCTCACCGACACTCGGGCGAGAAAGGTTTCAATGAGTTGCGGGTCGAGGGGAGGGGAAGGGAGCCGCACCGCACCGCGTCACAGGTAAATAAGTGCACACGAGGCCGCGGCGCCACTTACTGCCCGAAATGTGGTGGTCGGCACTCTGGTCCTCGCAACAGCGCTCTTATTACACCGCCCAACCTGCGCTACATAACAATAATTCCCCTTAACGACCCCAGCCAATGGTCCCCTGATGGCGGCGCCGACCAGACCTCGACCTAAAGTAGGTGTTGACGACCCTCTCCCTGCCTCCCTGCTCCTACCTGTGATAGTGGTGGTGGTGGTGGTAGTGGTGGTGACCCTTGCCCAACTGGTGCTAATGACGTGACCCCAACTTAATTTTTATCAGTAAAGTTAACCCCCATCTCGCCCACCTCCACGGTAAGCTTCCCTTCCCCCTACCCTGTGAGTATTGTGGTGAGTCCCGCATCCCTCCCACGTGCTCGACACACCTCTCCAGGTACAGGGAGCCCCGTCTTTGCCAGTAAAAGGAGTAAGGAGTGACAGGCATCAATGGACTGGTGCAGGAAATGCATCCATCAACTTTTCTCACTCGTCTGTCATTGATTGATTTCAGTAGTCCTATTTTCTTCTGATTTACTTTCACTTTCTTTAGCAAAGCTGCTATTCAACTAAAGTGTCCGTGAAACAAAATACTGACTTATAAGCAAACACAGGATAGCTGATGAGTAATCAACCAAGAGGGGACGTGAGGAGAGTCCCATCATTTACCCTCAGCGTGAGTCATGTCTAGCGTGACTCATTAAGGTCCCGTGAGGAAAGTTTCCCAGTGTTCAGAACACCCTCATGATTAGCATACTCGTACGATGAACTAACCACGCGGGTCGCCACAGACTGCACCACTTGCCAAACTGTCACTAGGCTTTCCGTGACTCACCCCTCCCCGTCCCTGGCCCCGCCACTTGCCCATCCCCTCCCTGGCCCCATCACTGGTTCCATCTCGTGCCGTAGCCTCGTATCCATGTCATAACCTCCATCATTTGTCACGTTGACTGGCGGAGGTTTACGATATGGAAATGAAGCCGATTTTTTTTTTTTTTTTGTCACGACTCACGAATTTTATAGTTTCACGAGAAGCATCTCCGGATCAATTCGTTAAATTCACTGCTTGGTAAAGGAGGATGGAAAACATTGGGCGAGGCAGTATGACAGCGACGACCCGCCCTTGACGCCAAGAATCTAGCGAGGAAGCGCCGCTTTCGAGACGCCAGTGTCAGGATGCACCCAACCCCTTCATCTCGGTCTTAAATTCCGAGAGGAGACGGTGGCGGTAGCCGGGCCATTTGTAGCGTAGGGGCGCAGCACAAAGGCCAGAGTGGTGGGGCTGCCTTCCTCAATGGCTTCAAGCACACGACCGTTGGGGCACCCATTTAAACCTGGCGCCCGTCATTACCATATCAACCCAGCCGGCCGCCAGCCCTTCCGACCCGCTTCCTCTCTTCCCGTGTTCCTCTTCCTCTGAGCGAGACCTTTTTGTGGGGCAACCCTGGCCGCCTCCCTCGCTACCTGTTCACCCGACGGAGCCTCCCCACAATGCTCACAACCCTCGGAACGAAGCCCTTTAAGGCTTCTTTTTTGTGACACAATACAGTTTAAAGTTTCACAGCCTTCCTCTCGCCATGGATCCGCAGACTCCCGCAAGAGGTAAGGTGACGCACTTCATTTTCAATCTTTCGTGAGTCTCCCTTCCCCCACATTTCCCGTCTCCTGGAGCACCGCGTCAGCCAGCAGTAATGGATCAGCTGCGGCAGCGAGCGGACACGCACGACCACTGTTCTTGTTCCAGATTTCATACAAAGTGTCGGCCTGCGGTGTGCTGTCCCGGGCCGCGGCGCGTCAGCCTGGCGGTGACTGCCAGGAAATAGGAAAGTGGGTGAGCAAGTGGTGTGCTAACCCGCGCTAAAGGCCCATCCCTCGCCTCTACACCGCTCGCAGAGTGGAGAGCCTTGTTGAAAACCTTCATGAATATGCAACAAACACATCGCCACGCAACATCTACCTACAGTTCTGTTATTTTTCCATGCGACTTCCCCCACTATGATGACCGCCGGGGCAGGAGCGTTGCACGTGCCCTGCCACCTGCCTCCACTCCCTCGACATCCTCTCGCCCAACACCCTCCTGGCCATACCCTCACGTTTCCTTACCCTACTACCCTCCATAGATACCCCTTTCCCCCTCCCTCCACCACTCACACACTCACTGCCCGACTCCTGCCCTCTCTCTCTCTCTCTCTCTCTCTCTCTCTCTCTCTCTCTCTCTCTCTCTCTCTCTCTCTCTCTCTCTCTCTCTCTCTCTCTCTCTCTCTCCACAACCACACTCTCAGGCTACCTCCTAACACCCACATTGCCTCGGTGCAGCCCCACACACCCACACTACCTGACTCCAGCTTCCCTTCCCACAAACCAAACTCAGCCATATTACAACTGTTCACCCATCCTTCCAAATCCAAGCCCCAAAAAGGTCCAAACTCATACGTTCCACCCATGTCTTCACTATTTGGCTGTTAACCTATTCTCGACCCATCCGCCCCATGCATGTATTCAGTCCCAATATCCCCCCCCCTTTAAAGCCCAAAATACACAACCCTCATGCCTGCGCGCACGCACAGGCCAGGCTGCTGGCTCCCGGCGCGCCGATCAGTGGCTGCCGTTCTGTAAGCAAGACGCAACTCTTAATTAAAGCGAGCATAACTCACAGCGGTTTAGGGCCGGACGAGCAGCTATCCACAGGCCCGTAATGGAACGAATTATTCTTATTCATCCGCAAGATGTGGCACTGGAGGTGAAGGAACAACTCTGAATGTTAATCGTGGCCAGCATCGGGTCGGTTGTTGCCCGCGCCGCCGCCCCGCCTGTTCAGTTATGGCACACCTATTATCTTCTCTCTGACCTGATAACCATCCGAACCAGCCGCGTCATGTCGAATTAATACAGCTGAATGAAACGGAACCGGTTTCTTTTTGCAAGAAGAACGTGGAGTAAATTACGTACAACCGTGTGAGTGGAGGAGCTTTTTCCTTTACTGCTCTTTCTCACACCAAGTTACCGAGGGTCGCTCCTGCACGCTGCAATGAACGACGGACTTGCCACAGAGCAAAAAGGGCTCCAGCCAACACTTCCCTTGACTGTGGAAAGGTGGTGCCCCACATCTCGCCTCGGGAAGGGTGTATCGCCACCACCACAAACAGTCAGGCCACATCGAGCCCTCAACGGCACGCTTCTTTTTCTATTACTACAACAACTACTACTACTACTACTACTACTACTACTACTACTACTACTACTACTACTACTACTACTGTTGCTACTGCTGCTGCTGCTCCCCACCACGCAACTACACGCCACTCACCAGGCCTCCCTCTCCCCTCTGCAGAACAGGCGCTTACTAGTTGAAGAAAATAATTTTTTGGCGAGGAACAAAGGAGTTAAATAACAGCAAACGATGCCGGGGGGGACGGGACGAACGGAAGGACGCAAGAAAGAAAAGAAAGGAAGGAATGAAGGAAAAATCGATGCTGGGAGAAACGATACACGGAATATAGTTTATAGGTATTACACACACACACACACACACACACACACACACACACACACACACACACACACACACACACCTAGACTGGAGGAGGAAGACGAGGCTGAAAGGGCTGAAAGGAGGCATGAAAAGTAAGTGAGACGGAAGAGCAAAAGAGGCGTTGTGGCTTGGAGGCAGGAATGGAGACGACAACCAGGAGGAGGAGGAGGAGGAGGAGGAGGAGGAGGAGGAGGAGGAGGAGGAGGAGGAGGAGGAGGAGGAGGAGGAGGAGGAGGAGGAGGAGAAAGGGTGGGAGAGGAGAAAGGGAGTAGAGATATGCAGTCTCACTACCGCCTCAGTTTGTCTAATAGTTGAAATTCTGGTCACGCGGGGAGCTGCGGAGGTGACTTGGCGCAGCCCCAGGTAAGGCTGCGGACAGGAACCCGCCGTCAGGCTGGCCAGAACGTGGACGGTATCACCACCTTTCTCCTCCTCCTCTCCTCTTCACCTTTACCCCCCATCTCCTTGCCTTCGCACCTGCCTCCAAATCACCATCTCGCATCATCCTACTCTCCACCCTGTCGTCTTGCTATCAACTCTGTCTAATCACCCTTATCCCTGCTATGAAGTTTACGCACATTAATCTCTGTCACTCTGCCTTCACTCTGTCTCCTCTACCATTCCCTGCCCTTCCAGTTTCACTGCTTTTCTCCCATGAGCAATATCATCATCCCCTCCGCCACTAGCCCACCATTCCCATCACTAGCCTCACTACTCGCTTTTCTATCACCATAAATCCTGCAGACTTCCTCTCCCACTCAACGTCAAGAGTTCCCACACACTCCCTCCCTCCATCCCATCCGCAAATCCTCGAAATTAAGATCGAACGAAAGTAAAAAGGCATTACTTTGCTTATGCATCAAATTTACTCTCTCTCTCTCTCTCTCTCTCTCTCTCTCTCTCTCTCTCTCTCTCTCTCTCTCTCTCTCTCTCTCTAACGTTTAGTTTAAATTTACTGTCGCCCTTCGCTGAATGCAGTGCACAAGACTTAGCACTTACTACGCATTAGCTCAGCACTAATGAACTACGGCCGCTACATTGGTCAGCATCCAAGACAGCAGCAAGGACACGGGTGGCTGAGGGGACGCTTCCCGCCGGCTTAGCACCGGGGAATGATGGGTCACGGTGTTGCAAATGAAGGAGGCGTTGGGTGAAAGGCTGCGAGTTAGGAAATACTATCGTTCCCGTCCCTATCACCTGCCAGCTCTCTCTCTCTCTCTCTCTCTCTCTCTCTCTCTCTCTCTCTCTCTCTCTCTCTCTCTCTCTCTCTCTCTCTCTGATGTCTGCCAGCATGCATGAGGGAGGGGAGGGGAGAAGGGGCACGTCCCTGCATCGCATTCCTGGACGGCAGGTAGATTCAGGCCTGACATACCTGCGGGGAATGCCACACTTGGCGCTTCGATATTTTCACCTTCATAAAACTGCTGCTGCTGGAGGTGGTGGCGGGTGGCTGGGGTGGGGTTGAGATAGCATGCAGTAGTGGTGGTGGTGGTGATGGGGTTACAGTCGGTGGACTCAACTAGGGAATTAGTGTGCTTGACAAAGTGGTGGGGAAAAAGGTGGATAGGTAGTGTGGTAGTGGAGGTGGTGGTTGTTTGGGTGTTGGTGGAACAAACAAGAATGTTGCTGCTGCTGATGTTGTTGCAGGAGGAGGAGCAGGAGGAGGAGCAGGAGGAGGAGCAGGAGGAGGAGGAGGAGGAGGAGGAGGAGGAGGAGGAGGAGGAGGAGCAGAAGCAGAAGCAGGGTCTTGGGTGTGGTTAAAGCGACAGTTGCTGGTAGTGGTAGTGGTGGTGTTGGTGGTATAAGGGTCGGTGAGTTTGAAGTAGTGACGGGGGAGAGATGTAGTAGGTGGAGAATACCAGTGTGGAGGAGGTAAATGTGAGGAACAGATAGACCAGAAATTACTGGTGGTGGTGGTAGTAGTGGTGGTGGTGGTGGTGGTGGTGGTGGCGGTAGGGGTAGTAGTGGAGAAGGCCGTGCAATGGTCGTGGTGTGGAGGCGGGAGGAGGTGGAAGAGGTGGATGAGCCGCCGCATGGCTGATGCTCGAGGGTTGGTCTCTTTCAAAGCCAGGCGTGAGGAGGAAACAGGAAAAAATAAAGATAAGTAAATAAATGAAAAAAAAAAAAAAAAAAAATGATGAGCGAGATGATGTGCCGGACGAACAACCTTCAGAGCATCATGGCCTGGGAGTGAAAAGTGTGGTGGCGGTAGACACCAGAGACGGCGATGGTGGTGGAGTAGGTGATGGTGCTGGTGGTGATGAAGGTATTTGCAGTGAAGACCAGCCTTCTGTTTAACTCTTTCATTGTTATTTCACACGACGGGATGATTATGGTCATTGTTCCCCCAAGTGATGTCAGCGGCGATGAATGGCGCTCGGCGAGGACTGACGCTGCTGGTGGCGGTGGCTCGGACGGCGGCGAAAGGGGGGTGGGGGGCATGGTCAGGGGACCCGGTGGCAACTCACACGCCTGCTTTCTCTGGGAGCGTCCCAGGGGTACCCGACCGTGACCACCGTTATTCTCTCACTGCCCCCCTCCCTTGCTCTCCCTTCTTCCCCGGTCTCACAATCTCCCCCGGGCACCGACCTACGCGTGAATGCGCAAGGCGTTTGCGCACACGCACCACCGTACACGCATGGTGCAAGCACGCACGCATACACGCACACACACACACACACACACACACACACACACACACACACACACACACACACACACACACAATGTAAAAACAGGCGATTGGTTTTCCACACGACTCCGGCAGTTCTGCTCGTGATGGTGTAAATCAGTGATTCTCAGTGTGTGCCGCGGCACACTAGCCATTACCTCTTGGTGTGCCGCGAAAATTTGGGTGAGATTTTGATTTGTGTACATATACAATGAAACTATTATAAATTGTAAGATATATTTATCAAGGGTGACTCGATATATATATATATATATATATATATATATATATATATATATATATATATATATATATATATATATATATATATATATATATATATATATATATATATATATATATATATATATATATATATATATATATAAGGGCGGGTGTGCCGCAAAAATATTAGTTGTTGCTTTGTGTGCCGTCATACTAAATAGTTTGAAAACCACTGGTGTTAATAAAGAAAACGTTGATAATCCAAAACCGCGGCGCCAAGGCGGAAGGAGACGGATGAAGGATGCGCCACAAAGGCTGTTGCCCTCTGCGGCTGTCATGGTGACACACAACCTTCCTACCCGTACATGACCTCGGTGACCCATTCACACTACCGCCTTTCCACCACCACCACCACCTCTCATTCAGCCCTGGGCTCCAGCACCTCGGGTAGCACCACACAAAAACATCCTGCAGTGAACCGAGGAGAAACAGTATCCACTGTCGTAACAAAGCAAATCATATAAGATGGAATTAATTAGTTTCCAAACTACCTCTTCATCCCAAGACTGTTCCTTCAACAGTCCCTTCATCCTCTCTCCCTTCCTTCCTCCTTTCATCGTCCTTCGTCGCGCCTGGCAGCCACCACGCAGCGCTGCAGCTTCCACATAACCCCCATCCCCTCCGTCAAGTTGAGCATCGTCATACCGACTTCCCTCAAGTTTAGTTAATGAAAGTGAAAGTCCACAGTACCTGGGGTAACGGTGAGCCGGGGGACACAGTGGACGAGGCCCTTCACGGTTGGTTTCACACCATCTCGTCTCGTCCCTTCCCTCGCAACATTTCAAACACGACAACTTATACACGACGAAAATTATCTGCTAATTCTCCACGCCAGCCTGGTCTTGAAAGTTATATTGATTGCTTCACCATCGCTTCGGCAGTTGGAAAGTTGGTTAGTCTTATGCATTGTTTTTTTTTTCCAGGCATTTTTCTTCTAGCAATTCATTATACACGGTGAAAAAGATATGAAGTAAAATATGTATGTACGTAAGTTTGCGTGCGTGAATCCTAATGCTTTTCCCCGCACGTAACACACTAATCTGACAAAATGACATAACCACTTCAGTTTACCTGACCACCAATAAACGTTACAGAAAATCAACTTGGTAGAGTCGCGTCATTAAAATCAACCCCACGTTCCCGGAGATGCTGCGAAACACTAACTTGACCAAAACTGCCTTTCTCTTTGCCAGCAGTGGAGGAAGAGGCGAAAATACGTAATATGATAGAGAGAGAGAGAGAGAGAGAGAGAGAGAGAGAGAGAGAGAGAGAGAGAGAGAGAGAGAGAGAGAGAGAGAGAGAGAGAGGTGTTAGAGGGATGAAGGAAGGACAATGCAGGAGGGTAAAGGGAGAGGGAGAAGCAGAGAGGCACAGCTAATGCATAAACACTCTACGGTGAATAGGCGTCACGTTTCACCTTCTGGCTTTCGTGTGTGTGTGTGTGTGTGTGTGTGTGTGTGTGTGTGTGTGTGTGTGTGTGTGTGTGTGTGTGTGTGTGTGTGTGTGTGTGAATGGTGCATGCACATCTTTACTACTCACCATTCATGACACTATCTTCTATATATGTTCACGTAACTCATCACTTACCTGGAACAGAAAAAAAAAAATTAAGATCAGAAGGACAACGCACGCACGCACGCACGCACGCACGCAGGCACACACACACACACACACACACACACACACACACACACACACACACACACACACACACACACACACACACACACACACACACACACCTATTATTACACACAATATCAGAAACACAAATCAATTGCAATATGATCAATGAATGAATAAAAACTGGGACAAACACGGCCACTAACATACACACACAGATGAATAATGAATATGATGCTCCGTCTGTAGAACAACGCAAGTACACGTGCCGCCTAGATAACAGAGTTGACCATTTGCTATAAGAACAACCCACATCCTCAGCCAGGGCCACATCCACGCCCCCACCCACGCCCTCATATAGCCTTGGGGCGGACGGGACTGAGGGCGACACCAACACCTACACATCGATGAGTCAACATGAGCAGGGACAGGGAAAGGGACAGGGGAATGGGGGGTAGGGGTATGAGGGAGTAATAAGAACAGACACAAAAGCACAGAGAGACAGATAGACTGAGACAGACAGACAGACCAATGCGTACATACATACACACATTCTCTCTCTCTCTCTCTCTCTCTCTCTCTCTCTCTCTCTCTCTCTCTCTCTCTCTCTCTCTCTCTCTCTCACCCACCCATCATACACAAGCCTCCTGACACGGGCCCGCAACACTCACCTCCTGAACTTGCCTATTAGCTACATGTGTCGCCGCTGTCACCATTTGGTCCGCACCGGGAAATTATTTACCAATGATGTACCTCACTGCCTCGTCCCCCGGCCCATCCACTTGAAAACAAATGAATTTCAAATCCAATTTTCCACTGTCATTCTTTTCCCATGGATTTTCTATTTTCGAGAGCGTGAATATGTCATACAGTTGGGTGAGTGAGAGTTGGGTGACAGGGAGGGAGGGAGGGAGGGAGGGAGGACTAAAGAGTGGATTCGAGCACCGAGAAGGGATGGGAGTGAAAAAGGAGGGGAGGGATAGTAGATAGAGGGGTGGAAAGAGAAAGAGAGAGAGAGAGAGAGAGAGAGAGAGAGAGAGAGAGAGAGAGAGAGAGAGAGAGAGAGAGAGAGAGAGAGGGAACGATGGAGGAGAGCGGCGAAAAGGCAGGGAGTGAGAAGAGGACGGTGAGAGGACGTCAGGATGAGTAAGAGAGGAAGAACCGAACGAGACGGAAAAGGAAGCGAAAAATCGAAGACGGCGATGACGACCTAAAGGATGCGGATAAAGAGAAGAAGAAGAAGAAGAAGAAGAAGAAGAAGAAGAAGAAGAAGAAGAAGAAGAAGAAGAAGAAGAAGAACAAACTATGGCGAAGGCAAAGTTCTAACCACCATACACAATCTTCCCCAAGGCGGCAACCTGCTTAAAACCGACTTCAAGCATATAGAATTTTTTCCTCCTTATTTTCCCCTCTCTCTTTACTCCCTCCCTTCCTCACCACGTTGTCAAGATCGTAACGCACGCTTGCTGCAACAGAAAAGCTGCCCACCCTTCTTCACTCCTTCCTTCCACGTTTACCAAGTCCCCTTTCCTCTCCTTTTCTTCCTCCTCTTCCTTCTCCTCGCTCTTGCTCTAGTTCTTCTGTCTCCTTCTCCTCCTTCTCTCTTCTCCTTCCTCTCCTTTTTTTCCGCACTGCAATATTATCACACAAGGGTGCATAACGGCTACCCACACACACACACACACACACACACACACACACACACACACACACACACACACACACACACACACACACACACACACACACCACCACTCAAGTGTTAGAGAAGTAAGACCATTTCACTTGACATCCACCAAAATTGCAGCGCCGTCACCTCTTTCCCTCCTCTTCAAAATTCCCTTAAATATGGGAATCTGCTGCTGGAGTCCCGATCAAACAGTTAAATCTCTCTCGAGCACCATCCCCCAAATCCTTACCAATCCAGGTTCGTATTTCCCGCCAAGCCCGCAAGTCCTCGATAATGCTGCTGGCTGGGACCGTCCATAACCTCATCCGCACGCAGCCTCCACCTCCCCGTCGGCTACAGTTACAACCTCCCTTCTGGCACCCTCTAACTTTCCCTCTATACTTTTCCCTTGGAGTGAGGGAGGCCAGTTGAGAGCCATGGCACTCGTAGGACACATTTGGCTCTCAGCGTAAAGCCCGTCTGCAAATTGACATCCCACCGACCACGGCTTGTCGGCTTCCCTCGGTTGGGGAAACGGACGCGGTGCTGGAGTTGGCGCGCGCAAAGTTGCCGCACTATCCGCCCGGTAAACAAGCCGGTCGGAGCGAAATGGTGCGGAACAAATGGAAATTGAACAACCTAGCTGCTCCACTGTCGACGGCTACAGCGTCAGGGAGAAACTGTTTCCTCAAATGATCCTCAACTTCTCCCCTTTTTCCCTTCCCCCTCTCCTTTCTCTCGCTCGGCGGGCAAGGGGGAGGGAGCAAGGGACTGGTTCACTACCCTTCAGCAATGACGTGTGTGTGTGTGTGTGTGTGTGTGTGTGTGTGTGTGTGTGTGTGTGTGTGTGTGTGTGTGTGTGTGAGCGAGCTGTTGTTATTGTTGCTGTTGACGTTTTCCTTGTAGTTGGCAGGAACAAATGAACTCTTCACTTCTCAACAAAGGAAATGATGTACGTTTTTTTTTTCACGTCATGACTCCCTTGATGTGGAGGTGAAGCACGCGCGGCATCCCGAGCTGCTGGTGACGATGGGCAAACACCCTCCCCCGTGAAGAGTTGATCACCGCTGTGCTGCAATGGGGCGGATGACGAACAGCGATGATCTGAAGGCGGCGCCGATGAGGCGGCGTCGCGGGTCGTTTAGGAGGGATGGTAGTAAAGAGGAGGGAGAGGACGAAGGAGGGTAAAGAAGGGAGAAGTGGAAGAGATGGGGATAATTGGATGAGATGACGTGGGGAGGCTAGGCCCATGACTCACTGCTCTCTCGCGCGCGCGCGCGAACACACACGCACGCACGCACGCGGGCACACACACACACACACACACACACACACACACACACACACACACACACACACACACACACACACACAACTTCTTCAGAATACCAAGACGTGGAGAGAGAGAGAGAGAGAGAGAGAGAGAGAGAGAGAGAGAGAGAGAGAGAGAGAGAGAGAGAGAGAGAGAGAGAGAGAGAGAGAGAGAGAGAGAGAGAGAGAGAGAGAGAGAGCATGCAGCATCAGCATCAGTACTCGCCCGCGGATGACCTACAGCGATAAAACAGCAGTAGCAGCAGCACCACCACCACCACCGCCCCGCAGTAATCACCCCCACCCCTGCATCGATCCGACAACTAGTTTCGATTTGTTGACACTTGGCGTGGCGAGCAGCGCTGGCCGGCGGGCGAAGAGTGGTCCTTGCGGCGGGGCGTCCCTGAGGCTTCCCTAGCACCAGTCCGACCTCGCTACCACCCAACACTAATTACTCCGTCCCGTAAATGGCCAGAAGCCGTCCATTAACAGCCATCTCTGCCACCAAAATCCTTCATTAAGCTTTTTATAACACCCTACCCCCGCCCCGCCATATGTCGGATGCACGGCCTGGCCCACGCCACCCAAATACAACATTGCTACGTCAGCCTTAACAAGGCGAGGCAAGGTGAGGTGAGCACACTGTCCTGGCGGGAACACTGAGCACTGTGCCGTAATGATCAGCAAGGCACGCATGATAAAACTGACAGATGGAAGATGAGAGGGGATAATAAATATAAAGGAAAAAATTCCAACACACGACACTCCAGATGGCTTCAACACACACACACACACACACACACACACACACACACACACACACACACACACACACACACACACACACACACACACAGAAAGATAAAATTCAACCATTAAAGTTTCCAACAGTTAAGGCGGTAGACAAAAAACACACCGATAGATGAACCAAGAAAGTGACCGCTTCAAAGCAACAGAGGAGCAGTGCGGTGGGTTCTAAGTAAACAATCCAGATGAATGAACCAAAAATTGTATGCAAGCAGAAAATAACCAAAAATTTCACGAATAAAATTGTTGGGAGAGGAAGAAAAGCATGATAGAGGATGAAGCGAAAATGTGATTTAAAGGAAAATAAGAAGCTAAAAAAGGATAGAGAGAGAGAGAGAGAGAGAGAGAGAGAGAGAGAGAGAGAGAGAGAGAGAGAGAGAGAGAGAGAGAGAGAGAGAGAGAGAGAGAGAGAGAGGGGGAAAATTTTTTGAAGACTGAGGTATTATTCTCCTTTCGTGCCATTAGAGGATGATGAGGAGACTATGGCAAAGATGAGGCATGAGAAACTGGAGGAGAAGGAGGAGGAGGAGGAGGAGGAGGAGGAGGAGGAGGAGGAGGAGGAGGAGGAGGAGGAGGAGGAGGAGGAGGAGGAGGAGAGAGCCCTTGGGAGTCGTCCAGCCCCTCCCGGCCCTCGCAGTGTCGGACCAGCACACCTGCCTCCCGCTGCTCGCCTTTGTTACTGAACATTGCCTTCGGTGAATTCATTGTTGAGACACGAGGACACGAGGATTACGGCGAGGAGAGGGAAAATGGTAAGACGAATAAGGATTATAAAACTATATTTATAAAAAAGAAAAAAAAATGCTTCAAATGGAACTACTGCGACGATCTAGACGGCGCTGTTGCGAGGCTGACAGCAGCAGCAGGAGACAGCCTGGAGTCGAGGAAAACTGGCGGAAATTCACAGATCCAGGGGAATGTCTCAGTAATACCGCAAAAACAAGCCAAACAGAACAGAATCAAGGAGACAACTCCGGGAAGTCCCAAGGAAATAATCTGCGGGCAGGACGGCCCGGTAGGGGAGGCGGTCCAGCCTGAGAGCCTTGCACTAGGCATCACAGCCCGCACCTCCATCGCCTCATAATTTTCCATTACCAGAGCTCAGGCGTCGTCGTAATCATTGCAAATGGTGACAGAAAAGAGAACATTGTGCTGGGCGTCCGCGGCGCCACACGACTGCTGCTTTGTGACGGCCAGGTGCGGGCAGCCCTTCCCGGCAAAGGTGGTGATGAAGATGGCTCCGGGCGGCTAACAATGTTGCCTCCCGGGGTATTGTCCCTTCACAATATCTTGGCGCACAAAGCGGTGCGCGTGATTGTTGTTGGGTGATGGAGGTGTAAACACTGAGAGGTGGACTGTGAGGTGGCCCCCCGCCGCGCCCACCTCGTCTCCTCCACGCACACCCTCTTCCTCTTCTTCCTCTTCCTCCTCCTCACTAGCCAATAGCCGGTGGGTCCCACACTCTCACCCTTTTTCATGATCTCGTTACAATCATGAGCCTCTTCATGCCCTACAGTGGTTCACGCCATGCTTGCTCGCCTCGTCCCCTGCGGCGTCCCTTTGTGCGCCCCATCGCACCCAAATAAGAATAAACGATAAAACACCACTTCCTTGAAAATTTACTGATCACTTAACGCCACAAAAATTCTACTTTGCCCCTCTATTCTATTTGTAAACAGAGTAACACCACCGCCACCACCACCACCACCACCACCTTGAGCAAGCAAAGCACGGAACATTCATATTTCAGTGACACCATCACCACTAGCGCCGCCGCCACCACCATCACCACCACAACCTATCATTAACACATAACTCGCTGCATTTCCTTCAACAAAGACGCATCGCTACCACCACCAATTACCTTCCTTTCAACACGAGAGTTACACACCCGAGAGCCACCTTTCACCTGCAAGCGACCTACACCACCTCATTATGGGTCACCCTCAAGGGTCACCCAGCCCCACACGTCCCGGGGTGAGACGTGCCGAGTATACCCGTCACCCCTGCAGGCACGTAGTATTTACCTACAGGGATGAAGGTGGCGTGATTAGAGAGCGGCCTGATAAGATAACGCGAGACTTTGCCGGCTGCTGTTTGGTACCTAGTGTTCTAAATACGGTAAATGGACTGAGATAAAGCCCTGGGGAAGTAATCGTGTATTATTATCAAGTCTATCATTATCATTATTGTTTTCTAGAATTATCACCATCAATTACTATTATCGTTGTTTGTTGGCCTTGAGAGAGAGAGAGAGAGAGAGAGAGAGAGAGAGAGAGAGAGAGAGAGAGAGAGAGAGAGAGAGAGAGAGAGAGAGAGAGAGAGAGAGAGAGAGAGAGAGGGGGGGGGGGGGGGGGAAGACACGTCAGAATATTGTTAACATCATCTTTGGTACATCGACATTTTTGTATGAGTGTGTCAAATGGACCGTCGTCAAACTTGCGCAATTACATTAATATATGAGACAAAAAATAATATAATTCTTAACCGGCGTAACTACGACTCTTACATAAAAAAAAGTGAAAGTCTCTCTCTCTCTCTCTCTCTCTCTCTCTCTCTCTCTCTCTCTCTCTCTCTCTCTCTCTCTCTCTCTCTAAGAATAAACAATAAAAAATGGAGGATGAACAAAAAAAAAAATAATGTAAACTGAGCGCCAGAATTTTACGAACAGAAGAAACTAGTGATCCGTCGAGGCGCGGCAGTAATTACCTCATAAGTCAGAGTGAACGATCGGAAATGGCGGCGTGACACGGGCTTGAGGCGGAAATGAGGGGCGGGACGGCGCTCTCTAGCCCCCAGCGCTGTCCCCTCCACCTTTCATCCACCCCACGCCCCTCCACACTTGCCTTCCACCGACACCTAACATTTTTTTTCTTTTCACCTTAGTTTTTAGTACATGGCCATCCTCCTGCTCCTCTTAGTTTTCCGCACCTCTAGCTGCAATTATTATGAGAGAGAGAGAGAGAGAGAGAGAGAGAGAGAGAGAGAGAGAGAGAGAGAGAGAGAGAGAGAGAGAGAGAGAGAGAGAGAGAGAGAGAGAGAGAGAGAGAGAGAGAGAGAGAGACTTCACTTTCCCCTGGTCAGTTTTCTATGGTAACTTAACTTCCGTCAGGGCGTGGTGTGGTGACGGACAGAGGTGGTGGTAGTGGTGGTCATGTCATGCCGCGTGACTTTATCTTCCCCCCTCAGGGTCTTCCCAACACCCTCCAGCCCCAACCATCGCCGGGGTGGGCGTGGGTAACGGGCGTGTCGGGCTGTGTAGTGAGAGGAGCGACGGGGCGTTGCGGACCCGGCGTGTTGTGGGGAATGATGTGGAAAAGGTGTAGATGACGAGAGGCGGACGTGGGGCGCCGACGACACCTCCCTCCCTCCCTCTCTCTCTCTCTCTCTCTCTCTCTCTCTCTCTCTCTCTCTCT
>NC_087177.1:15041808-15106808 GCF_035594125.1 Scylla paramamosain
ATTTGCTCAGTGATCAGCACACACCCGCCTGTATTGCCCCGCGGATAATTCAAGGGACATTTCCATAACACGCGGGAGCCCGGCCGGCCCGCTAACCCGCCAGCCCCGCTCTTGCCGGGGAAACGTGAACGGCCACAAATACGACTTCCCTTGCTGGTGAACCTTTCCTGCGGGTAATTCTAGGAAAAACACGAAACCCGATGCAGCGTTCAGTTTGCATGGAAAGGAAAGATCATAAGGTTACCCTGTGTTGAATCATGGAGCGCCGACAGGCCAGTGTCCCTTCTACATAAAAAAAAAGTCTAAGATAAACACATCCACCACTGCCACATCACACGCCCCCACGTACTTCACCACCAGCGTCAATGCGTTATGCTAAAAAATAGGAAACACCTAAAGTTTTGCCACGACCGTCTCATGTAATTAAACTCTCTCTCTCTCTCTCTCTCTCTCTCTCTCTCTCTCTCTCTCTCTCTCTCTCTCTCTCTCTCTCTCTCTCTCTCTCTCTCTCTCTCTCTCTCACCACAGACTCCATTCATGTTTCTAAGTCATCAGTGCTTCTCTCTCTGCATACTTCGCACCATATAAAGCTCCATTCCCCATTTGCTTTACGTATTCGTCTGTCGTGCGTACAGTTGTACGAGTTATCGCAGTACAGTATATTGGAGTCATGGACGCGCCTCTCGTTACAGTCCCAAGCAAGAGGCAGAACGATTTCATTTCAGGCACGTCCGTCTTGCCTTACATGGTGGTGGAGTAGCAATGTCCCTGTATATCTGACGGCGCGTTACTTACCAGCAGCAATGTCTTCAAGTGGTGTCTTTGTCTTCCTGTGTGTGTGTGTGTGTGTGTGTGTGTGTGTGTGTGTGTGTGTGTGTGTGTGTGTGTGTGTGTGTGTGTGTGTGTGTGTGTGTGTGTGTGTGAGAGAGAGAGAGAGAGAGAGAGAGAGAGAGAGAGAGAGAGAGAGAGAGAGAGAGAGAGAGAGAGAGAGAGAGAGAGAGAGAGAGAGAGAGAGAGAGAGAGAGAGAGATTGAGAGAGAGAGAGAGAGGGTGAGAAAGGGCAGAGCACCCAATATCTAGCAAATGGTCATTGCTATATTACAGACCAAGGTAGTCGATGCATCAGTTCCCTTCCCTTCCCTCCCTTGCTGTACCCCTTTCCTTCCTCTCGTTCATAGCCCCTCCTGTCCCCTTCCTTGCTGGCACGGGAACCCTTCATTACATAAAGGTATATGTGGAGTGTTACGTGATAATGGATTATGCGGGTATAAGATAAGTGGAGAGAGAGAGAGAGAGAGAGAGAGAGAGAGAGAGAGAGAGAGAGAGAGAGAGAGAGAGAGAGAGAGAGAGAGAGAGAGAGAGAGAGAGAGAGAGAGAGAGAGAGAGAGAGAGAGAGAGAGAGAGAGAGAGAGAGAGAGAGAGAGAGAGAGAGAGTAGTGTTGGTGGTAGTGGACGCTGTCTCCCCTCACTACAAATGCTTCAATGATTTTACTGCCCCAATCCAGCGCTAATTGGTGGAGGTAAATATTCCCCGTTGGTTGTGGGAAGGCAGTTAAGAGGCCACTCACCTGTCACCGTATAACTGATGCTGCCAAAACAGCATCAGCCATCCAACTACACCCATCCAACTACACACACACACACACACACACACACACACACACACACACACACACACACACATAGAGGTTATCTTAATCAGGAGCAGTGCCCGGCGCTGCCCTGCCCAGTGTGTACCCGCATTCCTGTGGGCGCGGGAGGGTCATGGAATGCCTCCCTGGACAAGGAGGCGTGGACGCTACCTGTGTTGCGGGCGGGCCACCTCTGCACCTCACCTGGGCAGCTCACTCTCACTCCGGGTTACAAAACACACGCACGATGCTCGCAATTAATGATGCGTATAATACCGAGGGAGGGAGGTTGCTCGGGGCATTCTCTTTCAAGCACTTGCATAACCACGCTCGGCTGGCCACTGCCCCCGCCGGGTATGCAGTGAAAGCAGGACGGGGTGTTGTAATAATTTAGCCATTCCACACTCCAGATAGTAACGTAGGCCCATGAATGTCTTGTGAAGAAACCGTGACGCCGCTGTGATCTGTTTGTTCCACTCTGCTGGCCCGCTGCAGAGAAAACCAGCCCGCAGGGTGACAGGCCTTAACTCCACCTCCTCCTTCTCCACCTACACCACCACCACCGCTACCGTCACGCCATCGATCATCTGATTAACACTTTTTTCTTTCCCTCCCTCTTACTAAACTGTTACGCGGAAAGTGTGCGTGAAAAAAAGAGAGACGAGGAGGAGGAGGAGGAGGAGGAGGAGGAGGAGGAGGAGGAGGAGGAGGAGGAGGAGGAGGAGGAGGAGGAGGAGGAAGGCTATGTAAAAGGCAAGACTTAGGGAAGGAAGGGGAGGGGAAGAGAGGGGAGGTGGCGATGTTTGCTGATCGGTCCCTCGCCCTTCTTTGCCATCCCCTTCCCTCCCCACCGCTCCCCTCGTCTCATCCCCCTGCAACGTCTTCATCTTCACCCTGAGTCCTTCCCTGAAACAAAATGTTGCCTTGCTATTTTCACAGGTAAAGGAACCCCATCTCTCTCTCTCTCTCTCTCTCTCTCTCTCTCTCTCTCTCTCTCTCTCTCTCTCTCTCTCTCTCTCTCTCTCTCTCTCTCTCTCCCTAACTGCTGTTTGGGGAGGTGTCTCATGGTCATTAAATAACAGGAAGGGCCTTGGCTCACTCTCACACAAACACACACACACACACACACACACACACACACACACACACAGCCACGCTACTTTCTCTCTCTCTCTCTCTCTCTCTCTCTCTCTCTCTCTCTCTCTCTCTCTCTCTCTCTCTCTCTCTCTCTCTCTCTCTCTCTCTCTCTCTCTCTCTCTCTCTCTCTCTCTCTCTCTCTCTCTCTCTCTCTCTCTCTCTCTCTCTCTCTCTCGTCCAGCTCTTTCTTTCTCTTGGTTCCCGTCCTTTATCTGCCTCGTAACCAACATCAATTCTCGACCTTCCCATCCTTCCATCCTTTCCCCTTTCTCCTTACCGGCTGTTCCCCTTCCACTCCGTTCTCTTCCCATCCTTTCGTCCTCAACCATTCTCATCCAAGCTGCTTTCCATTACCTACATTCTTTCTAGTTCCTCCTCTCCCTTTTCAAGTACTTTTAACACCTCTTCCTCTTCTCCCAAAAAGTCTTCTCTATTCTCCCTTTTATTTATCCTCTCAGTGCAATGCTCTCACCCCCTTTAATCCCACTTCTTCCTTGTCCTCCGGTCATCTCCCGCTCACCTCCTCAGCCTCCAGTATCCTCCCTTCTTCACCTTCCTCTCTCTCTCTCTCTCTCTCTCTCTCTCTCTCTCTCTCTCTCTCTCTCTCTCTCTCTCTCTCTCTCTCTCTCTCTCTCTCTCCACTCATTTAATTCCCTCTCCTCTCACTTCTTGTACGACCTAAAGCTCTCCTTTCCCCACATATTCTCTCATCCAGCACTCCTTTCTCAACCTCCCTTTCTTACCCCTTTCTACTTCACTCCCTTCTTGTTACTCCTCTTGTTCTTCCTCCTCTCTCTCCCTTCCTCTCCTCAACGGCTCATTTTGGTATCCCCCCTCTCCCTCAGTACTTACTTCCATGCCCCCATCTGCCCCCTGCCCCCCATAGCATCCCTCCCAGGTCCAGGATGCGAGGGATGGTAATTAGCAACATTTATCTTTTAGACATGCTCACTTACGGGTCGGCTGCTTCCCCTGCCACCATCAGAGGCGACACACACACACACACACACACACACACACACACACACACACACACACACACACACACACACACACACACACACACACACACACGGAGGGAAGGGAAGGAGGTAATAAGACATTTAACCTCTCTCGGAAAACTATACCTTTCTAAAAACTTAAATAAAGTGTGTTGGGGGGAGAGAGAGAGAGAGAGAGAGAGAGAGAGAGAGAGAGAGAGAGAGAGAGAGAGAGAGAGAGAGAGAGAGAGAGAGAGAGAGAGAGAGAGAGAGAATAATGAACGAATGAGTTGATGAAAAAGGGGTGAAACAACGCAAAGAGTTAGCGAGTGTGCGGGACAGAGGTAGACAAAGGAAAGATTAGAACACATAATGAGAGATTGAAGCCGATAAACGTAACAGAGGGGAAGGATAATGGACGATAACAGACAGATTGGTGCGCGGGAGGGGAAGAGTTACGACGGTGACAACGACGGTGACGACGACGGTGATGATAATGACAATGCTCCTGACATAAAACTGACGAATGGCCATCAAATAAATGAGACACAGAAGACAGAGAGAAAGAAAGAGAAAAGGAACAAAAAAGAAAATAAAAAAAAGCTAACAAACAAACGTGGGAGAACCTTGATGACTCACGGGATGGTTAAGACGACAACAACGACGACACGACTTCAAAACACCATCATCATCACCACCACCACGACAAATAATAGAAGAAAGACGGTGACGACGACGACCTAAGAGCACCGCCATCTTTACCACCACGAAAAAGAAGGGAGAAAGGGGAAGACGACAACGACAACGACATCAACGACTGCTATGACCACACCATTAAAACTCCATCATGAAGGCGCGACCCAAACTTTCCCGCACTCATTACCATTATCAACGACCCTTTTTTTCCCCCTCCACTCTCTCTCTCTCTCTCTCTCTCTCTCTCTCTCTCTCTCTCTCTCTCTCTCTCTCTCTCTCTCTCTCTCGTCCGGCGTTCACTACTGACTCTTTAAATTAGCCCAGCCTACTGTTGCCTTGCTCCTTCCTTCCTTATTCCTTCTCTTCTGCCCTCTCTTCCTCACATTCTCCACTCAGTGTTCCCCGACAACAGTTGACGTTATCATCTAGATTTTTTATTACACATTACCTTTGGTATGAGAGAGAGAGAGAGAGAGAGAGAGAGAGAGAGAGAGAGAGAGAGAGAGAGAGAGAGAGAGAGAGAGAGAGAGAGAGAGAGAGAGAGAGAGAGAGAGAGAGAGAGGTATAAAGGGGGGTGAGGAGAAGGGGAAGAGAATATTACATATTTTCTACACGGCTGGTAGGACAGACAATATAATTTTTAAAAGGTTGTCAATATATTTAAAAGTTTTCCCTATTTTTTACCGAGTTACTCGATGAAGCGCGTTACTGAGGCGTGGCTGAAACATTACAGAGAGAGAGAGAGAGAGAGAGAGAGAGAGAGAGAGAGAGAGAGAGAGAGAGAGAGAGAGAGAGAGAGAGAGAGAGAGAGAGAGAGAGAGAGAGAGTATGCAATTGTACCAACATAAAAGTTCTAGGAAAGTAAGCTCGGTGTTGGTGTGTAGTACTGAAGGCAGAGGAAGGGAGGAAGAGAGTACGTGACACAGGTTGCTCTCCTTCCCCCGCCACCATTACCACAACCTTGGTACGTGTCCCCTTAACCTGTTTATTTGAAGGGTCTTAATTCAAGTCTTGATTGCACTATTGTTCTTTCTAATAGTGATCTTTAGCTGTGAAATATCTTAAGCTTGTTTACTGATGCCTGGATTAGTGTTCTTGTCATTTGATATTTAATATACGTATATCTAAGCTTGCTATCTGCTGTTCACCCTTACTTCCATCATAATGTAACGCTGACACAAAGTTCTGTTCATCCTCTCAATCGAGGTGAAGTCCAAACACGAAACCAAAAACACAGCAACCTTTCCTCGATGCCCTCTTTCTCCAGTATCCACAGCAAGGTATCTATTTCTTTACGGTAATGAAATACGGTGGTCAATAGTGACTGCATGTGGCAATGAAGTGGATTTTCCTGCTTGGGACATACAATGTGGCTGGAGTCTCCGCTGGAATAACCTGTTTACTGACTACACTTTCAGGTGTTATCTGGTGCACTTCATTATTAGCTGCTAAACATTTCACTGAGGGTACAAGTTTAGTGTCTCTCATCCCCTCTCCCACCGCAACAAAGGGGCAATCATTGGCTGTAAAAGAAATATGCATGCCACTCAAACCAAATAACTAACAAAAAAAGTTTTATATGGCTTCATAAAGTGGCCTTACACAACTTGCCGGTGGGATTACCCTGCCTGCCCCACCCCTCCGCCGCTTCCCCGACGGCAAGGACATAAACACCACAGGCTGGTAAACACTCCCTCTCCCTCTTTCCCGCACATAATCATCCTTCTGCCTCGCGCAGCAGGGCAGCCGCTGTTCTGAGGGCCAGGGGTGAGGCACGGTCTTGACCTGATCCTGAGGTTCGAGGGCGGGGCACACAGGTCAAGGCTGGCCGCACCCCAAGGTCACCGCCTCGCCGCAGGTCGAGTTCCCGCCGCCCTCACACTCCCCAACCACGTTTCTACTCGGCCTCCTTGGTCTTCCCGCCACCCCATCATGCCCTTGAGGGATGGTAGGGTCTGGCCTTCATTATCCATGAACTGCATGCCCACAAAGGGTTGTCCAGGCTCCATGCACGGGACAACACCCGCCTGTAATTGCCAACGATTTCTAAATGAAAATTTTTTTTTTCATTTATTATTTTCTTTTGTAGCGATAGATATTTCCGCCACGAGTGTTACAAAGCAGAGTGGAAGTTTTCCCTCGCATAGTGCAAACAGTCCCACCTCTTTCTAACTCTTCCTGTCCCGCCTTACAATTACGTGCGTTTTTGTGTCACTATTTCACTCTACCCGTTTCATCTCATGTGGTACGTAGTACTTATTTCCGTCTCTTGCGCAAACTTCCGTAACGTACTCGTCGTAATCAAGCGGTCTCTATACCGCGCCCTGTCCTTCGCACCGGTCATCCCGTCAGACCCCACCCCGCAGCCAACAACGGCCTGGCTGGCTTCTCCCCCTCGCCCCGGCTCATCAAAACACGGATGTTCACTTCGCTGACGGGACATAACAGTAATAATACAACAATAAAGTGTAGAAAAAAGAGAGAGCCAAATCAAGCCTCATCAGAATTAATGAACACGCTAAAGTTTGAGATAGGAAAGAAGGGAAGAAGAGAACATATGAGAAATAAGTGGAGGAACGAAAGGAAGAGAGAGAGAGAGAGAGAGAGAGAGAGAGAGAGAGAGAGAGAGAGAGAGAGAGAGAGAGAGAGAGAGAGAGAGAGAGAGAGAGAATCAGGATCTGGGAGACGGACGGGAGAACCAGAAGAGGAAGGCTTACATGAATATGGATGAAGAAAGTAGTAGTAGTAGTAGTGGTGGTGGTTGTAACGAAAGTATCTACGATGGTATTGGTAATGATGGCAGGAACGACTGCGATGTTGGCAGTACTGATAGTGGTGGTGTTTGTTGTTGTTGTTGTTGTTGTTGTTGTTGTGATGGTGGTGGTGGTGATGATAATAATGATGATGATGATGATGATGATGATGATGATGATGATGATGATGATGATGATGATGATGACGATGACGACGACGACGGCGGCGGCGGCGGCGGTAGTGGTGGCGGCGGCGGCGGCGGCAGTGCAGGTAATGAGGCAGTCCCGGTCCCAACGTCTTCATTACTAAGGTAAGGAGCCATTACTGCCGACCGGTAACGACTGCTCTCCGACTGTGTGCGTGGCAGCCGTCTGTCCCTCCTTGTCCCCTCCCCGACTCCTTCCCATCCCTGTCTGTCTGTCTCTCTCCCTCCCTACCTCCCTTCTGCTCACTCTGCCTCCATGCCTGTCTCTTTCCTTCCTATTTTTTTTTCTTGCACAGATTTCCTCCCCTGCCTATCTCTCTCCCCTATCCTCCCTGCTTCCCCTTGCCAATCTCCCTTCCTACCTCTCTTCTTGTTCACCCTGCCTGTCTGTTTCATTATTACACATCATTTTGCTATAAAAATAATATTAAAACCGACTTCTTGGTTAGGTCCAGAGAGAGAGAGAGAGAGAGAGAGAGAGAGAGAGAGAGAGAGAGAGAGAGAGAGAGAGAGAGAGAGAGAGAGAGAGAGAGAGAGAGAGAGAGAGAGAGAGAGCGGAGGGGGGTGGAGGGCGGGGATAAGATCTCTTCATCACTGATATACTTTCAAGAAAAATTTTAATACTAAAATAAAATATGTCTGGACTTTAAAATATCAAACTTACAACTTTGAATATCTCCATTCTCTTGCTCTTTCTCCTTCATGCCAACGTTTTGGTATGAGGTCTGTGTGTGTGTGTGTGTGTGTGTGTGTGTGTGTGTGTGTGTGTGTGTGTGTGTGTGTGTGTGTGTGTGTGTGTGTGTGTGTGTGTGTGTGTGTGTGTGTGTGTGTGTGTGTGTGTGAGAGAGAGAGAGAGAGAGAGAGAGAGAGAGAGAGAGAGAGAGAGAGAGAGAGAGAGAGAGAGAGAGAGAGAGAGAGAGAGAGAGAGAGAGAGAGAGAGAGAGAATCATCTACAGTACTCACCACTCATGTTGTCATCTCTATGTGCGTTCACGCGACTCATCACTTACCTGGAATAAGAAAAAAATATTCATTAAGTCAACATAAGCGCACACACACACACACACACACACACACACACACACACACACACACACACACACACACACACACACGTGCCATCTTCCACACTGAGAGTGCAGGAGTGACTCATGACTGAACTGAACTGCTGCCTCATGGTACGGTACACCTCTGCCATGGACACAACCGCCGCCACTGCCCTTCTCGCTGAGCGCGCCACCAAGGCCAGATGTCCAGTGTAGGTGTGTGTCATCTGACTGCTCCCATGTTGCTTAACGATCACACACGGGCACTAATACACCTTGCTTCGTCTTATTCTAATGATAAAGTCTCTCTCTCTCTCTCTCTCTCTCTCTCTCTCTCTCTCTCTCTCTCTCTCTCTCTCTCTCTCTCTCTCTCTCTCTCTCTCTCTCTCTCTCTCTCTCTCTCTCTCTCCAGTTGTTTTGAAATAATTCCAAACAGACGTGCAGCGTCGCGGAAGTTAAAGGTCACCGATAAATCAACATACATACAAAAAAACATCCAAGGTTGCAAGGAGGAAGTATGTCCTCTCTGCGGGACACACACACACACACACACACACACACACACACACACACACACACACACACACACACACACACACACACACACACACACACACACAAACGAAGTCGTGGAATAAGACAAGAAAAAAATCTGCAGTCCTGAGAGTGACAGGGCTTGACACAC
This sequence comes from Scylla paramamosain, assembly GCF_035594125.1. Lineage (NCBI taxonomy): Eukaryota > Metazoa > Arthropoda > Malacostraca > Decapoda > Portunidae > Scylla > Scylla paramamosain. The sequence goes on from NC_087177.1 coordinate 15,050,943, forward strand.
TTGCCACATGATGCATATCAAAACAGTTGTGATGTTTGCTATGCATTCACCCAGCAAGTGAATGGCTGAGAACCACAACCGCGATGTCTTAAGCCTTAAAACGCGAGGGTAAACATTCGCTTTTCTTCTTAAATGCTTCGAACATCTCTGTCGGATGTCTCGTCGTCAACTTTCTCTACAAGTCTTGTCCAAACGGAAGCCATCACAAACCATCTCCTTAACTATACCGTGTACATTAACAATAATACTCCATATCCCTGGTGAGGGGTCTTTAACCATTCAACGTTCTTAGGCAAAGATCATAATGATCGCAACGATACAAGTCTCGTTCAATACGCCACCATTGTCTTTACCATGAGTACTGTCACGGTCACGCCTCGCCAGCCAGCCAGTCCGCGAGAGACGAGCTGCAGCATGTCGATAACTTGTCGACCGCTCCTCATCGTAAGTACACATCACTAAATCGTAAAAGTGTAATCCCTCATAATAAGAGAGTGCAGCGATGGGGGAGGCAGCGATGAGCATGGATCAAAGCCGCGGCGTCGATTTATCAGGAAGGGGGAATGGCGGCAGTGGCGGGACGTGGGGAAGGCAAGTGGTCATTACACTATTCATCACCGCTGTCTACTGCCCCAGACCCGTCCTTCGCTCCCTCATTACCTCCTCAGCCACGCCCGCGAGCTGCAGCCTCCTCCTCCTCCTCCTTCTCTTCTTCTCCGTTGCAGATCCACCGCCCCTCGCTTCCTCCTAACCAGTCCTGGGGGTCTCGTGTTTGGTGTTCCGCCTCTGCAGTGACTCCCCTCATCCGTTACTCCAATTAAAATGAGTAACCAAGCACGTCCGAGAATAATGCTAAATAAATAATGTGTACGAGACCGCCGCCCCTCAGGACATCCATCACTGCCGCCGAGCCTGACCACGACGGCACACTTTTTGTTGTTGTTGTTGTTGTTTTAGCTGTTTTACGTGTAGTACTCTAAATTAAACACACTGAATCAGTCTTAACGTGTCATCCTCCTGTTTATGACCAACATTGTATGTGTTGTGCGTCCCTGTCACCCACCGAAGCTCTGACTGCCGCTGCTGCTCGGGTGTGGGTAGTCTCCTCAGCTGCCTCACAATGACACCTTTACCTCCCTAGTATATCTGTTCCCTGGCTTGATTCACCTTGTTCACCTTCTATCGATATCCTTGCCCTAAACACCCTTTTGTGCTACTCTTCCTATTTCTGCAAGCCACCCACACACCCTAACGCCCACGAGTGCACGAGTCCTTCAGCCCACACCAACCCACACACCACACACCTTGATCGCTCTTCGCCTACAAGCCGCTTCGACCCACACCCGTCCGCATACATTTCCCCTGTTATAACGTGCAAAGTTTTAAGAGGTGAAATATAAACTAATTTGCGCTCCTTAAAAGTATGCATAACAAATTACAGGAAAATAATTGTTTCACGTCCTTAAACTCCAAGACATCTTATCAACGAAAAAACAAAAAGAGAAATAGAGAAATCAATGGACATAAAAACTTATTACGATGGGGCAGAAAACAATAAAAACAACTCAAATGACATACTTCTTCCACAAAGCCACAATACCAGTACCCCACCCCCCACAAACACACACACTTACACACACTATGGTAGTATAAAGTAGCCGTAGTTCCACGTGCGAGGCAGTAGTCGTCGTATCTTGAGGAGCCAACACTCGCGTGCTAGCTCGTCATTATGTGAAGGATGCGCTTGAGTGAACCAGTTATACATTATATCCTGTTATGTGGATCACGCACGGGCACACCCATGCCGCCACGCCCGCCACACACACACACACACACACACACACACACACACACACACACACGAGATGGGTAAAGTCAGTACAACCAGTATAGGAATTAGAAAGGGTGGAGAGGAGAGAAGAAAAAAAATCAAGATATGAGGAGAGAAGAGGAGAGGAGAGAGGCCTGCCAGTCAAGCCTTCTTCCTTCCACCTGGCATCCTCCCTCCCATTGGTGGTGGTGGAGGTGGAGGACGGAGCCTCGGCATCCACCTCTTCCCACAGTCTCCCTCCCTTCCTCCGCCCAAGGCAAATCCCCCTACAATTTGTCCGCTTCCCGTCAGCAGCCACCGAGCGGATCTTTCATGACTGGAAAAATTATTCTGTTCAGGGTCTCTCCTTTTGTCCGGCGGGAGGAAAATCGGCAAAATTATGACAAATCATTCCGGTGTTTGGGACGGCGGTGACTCCGAAGGGTGGCCCCCAACGTAACCCTGCCCCTCTACCCCTTTACCCCTCCTCCTCCTCTTCCCCTCCTTTCCTCTTAGTGTGTCCCCGTCCCTGTCTGTGCGGTGGACTCCGTGTGAAGGTCTGACGAGGTATTGTGCAACTGGTCTAATGTGGTGGTGGTGGTTGTGGCGGCGGTGAGATCGGTGGGTCTCTCTCTCTCTCTCTCTCTCTCTCTCTCTCTCTCTCTCTCTCTCTCTCTCTCTCTCTCTCTCTCTCTCTCTCTCTCACACACACACACACACACACACACACACACAATTAAATTTACCTGATTTAACAAAATACATGAATATGCACTTCTCTTCCCCCACACCCTTTTTTCCCAGGGCTTCACAGGTACAAGTTCAACACGTCCCTCCCACTTGTCTCGCCGCAAACATAAGCAAATGTAATTTAATTCTCTGTACTACTTTTTTCTTTCTTTTTTTTCCTCCATTCTTCCTTTTCCAGGTATCTCGATGTGACCTGCAGGTGATGCGTTGGAGGGGCCGGAGGATGGCGATGGTGATGATGAAGGAGGCAGAGGTGGTGTTTCCTGATGTGTAATGATAAACACTACTTACCTTCTTCCCTGTGTAAGATAAACGGTGTTGCTTACAAATCAATCACTTCAAACGGATTCGAACGCGATACTCTATTGTCTGTTCAGTCAGTCGTGCACCCACAGCTGAAATGATGCACTGTGGGGGACGAGTAATGAGTTGGTCGTAAGGTGCAATGACAAACAAAACAAAGCCAAGCCAAGCCAAGCCAAAGCAAACTAAGCTAAGTTAAAGCAAGTACAGACCAGGCTTAAGAAACAGAGAACGCTGATAAAAAAAATGATTATAGGAAACTTGTGTTTGTTATATTACCCTCGTTGAGTGGTGTATTTTTCTTGATGCTGTCATTTATGGAAGTGTCGGTGGAAGAGGATAGGTGGTTGTGTGGAGGGTCTGCCAGACGGAGGGCTGTATTGGTAATGAGATGCGATACGGTGGAGAGTGGGAATGTTATTATTAGATGACTGTTAGCAACGGCACACTACTATTTAAGAATGGCGAGATATGACATTGAGGCTAGAGGTGTGGATGGCTTAGACTACTGAGACATAATGAACTGGTGGCGAGGCAGGAGGTCTGTGGAAGGCGTGATGAGGCACAGGTGTTTAAGGAGGGGTGGTTCTGGTGGGAAAATAAAACACTGGCGGTCCGGCGGCGCGCGAGGCGGAGATGCAACGGAAGGTCGAGTCGCCGGTGCCTTTGGAGGCCATAATGAGGTTAGATCCTGGAGACTATTGATTACTGTGTGTGTGTGTGTGTGTGTGTGTGTGTGTGTGTGTGTGTGTGTGTGTGTGTGTGTGTGTGTGTGCCTGCTAGTCGGGTGCAATACAAATGCAGGCGCCCGCGAGCGCGCGCGCACACGCACGTATGTACGTATACACACACACACACACACACACACACACACACACACACACACACACACACACACACACACACACACACACACACACACACATTTTCAACTTACATAATGTTAATGAATCAGTACTATTTTGTTAATAATTACCACAGCGTTGGTGCGCGAGGGAGGCTGAGGCGAAGTGCAACACTGCTTGGAGGGAGCCACCACCGTCCCCGCCGCCGTCGGGTTGGGGAGGCTGAGCGTCACGTTCAATCATTACATAACGATGGTCTGAATTTCCCAGCCTCAGAAAATGTGGGTAAAAACCGTACTATCAGCAAGGAAATCGGTCGGGCTGGCCGGCGCCAGTCATTGTGGCAAATGGGCAACACTTTCCCCTTCCTAAATATTGTTTCCCCTCGCGGCCAAACCCCGCTACACCAACCGACCACGGCCAGTGAGGGCAGAGGGACGGCTGAGGCTGCTGGGAAGGGCTGGCGGTGCCCCGCGTCCCCACCAGCCCGGGGCACCAGGGCACTCCTGGGGAAGCACGAACCTAAGGAGCCTCCTGGAGGCGTTGGCGTGGCGGCCACCATTGTTTTTCCCCGCTTTAAAACCTGGCGGCGTAATGCGTGGTCGACTGCATCCATACAAATGGGGTGGTTGCCTGATATTGAGACGGTCCCGATAACAATGGCCCTCGCTAACGGCCAGCCCCACGCCACACCAAGCCGCGGCTTCCTTCCCCACTCCCCCTCCACCATACTAGTAACACTTGCCGTGGTCCTGGGAGTCCATCCCCCTCCCTCCCAACACTTAGACTTGTTCAACCACCACCACACTTACCACAATCCCTCACCAATGTTTAAACAAATTCCAACGAGCCTCTCCATAACAATCACAGTCTGAGCTCACCATCCTGACAGATACAACGCCATAACCACTTTCACCAGGTCCTTCCCTTCATCCTGAATTCTTCCACTGCTGCCTCTTTGCAGCAAGCACCACCGCCGTCTCGTGATCACCGACACATACTTGACAACTACAAGGCATTCATGACTCCCTCGTCCTCACATTCATCTTTCACAAACACTAATCGACTTGCAACCGTCCACCCACTCACACGTCAATTTTGCCATATTGTCGCTCACAACAAGCACACACTACTATTTTTATTATTTTTATTTATTTATTTTTTTACACTACCACTCCGTGCTGCTGTTGCGTCCCAGCATAACATAGCACCAACGCCATTATCACAGGACTTATTCTCAGCTACATCTCCTTTCACGCTCGAGGCTCCCCGCCAAGACTACCAAAGCCAGTATGGCGTGGTATCTGGCTTAAACCACTATATCGAGAGATCAGGGCGCGCGCGTGAATACGCGCACACACACACACACACACACACACACACACACACACACACACACACACACACACACACAGGCAACGGTGTGCCCCAGTGGCGGGGACCCGGGCTCAGGAGACCACAGCGCCAGCAGGTCGGTGACAAATCAGGCCCCAGGAATCCCCCCAACAATTATCACGTGGTTACCGGCAGCCGCAGACCGTGGAATGACTTAATACGGGGGCCGAGGCTCATCGTCGGCCTCTGCTTTTGTCAAGGACCCCTAAACAAAGCGGGCCACCCGCTCTGAACCATTACCACCAACATACGCCCACATTACGCGCCCATTACAGGAGCTGCTCGCCTGTTATTACAACCAATTATGCCCACCGTTCTGAGCAAGCTGACTCCCATGCTTCTCCGCCTGACCATCCCGCCCCAACGGTAACCTCCACAAAGCTGCTGAGAACTCAAGCCTGTGGATTTACAATTATGCTGGCGCAGAGGTAACGTGAGCAAGAGCAGCACATTCACGGTTGCTGGAACACTGGGTGGTCACAAAGACACGATACAGACAAGTGGGTATCTCTGCTCTTGGGGACGAAGACACATGGCCACAGGTAGCACCGCCACGGCTCAGCGCCTCCCACACAGGCACTGTTGCACCAAACATAAAAATTCATGATACACGCACCTCACGAACCTCAGTCAAAATACCAGACGGTAGTGTTACTTGTGCCAGGTGAGAATCAGGTCAAACGACTGCCGGTGACGAGGCTTGGCCCACAACATTAGCGATGAACAAACTTCTGCCTCGTTTTGATGGTAAAAGACAAATACCACACACCTCCGCTTCCCATCATGTCCCCAGGGAGGAAGTAAACATTGGTACTTAAAACTCGAGTCCCATGAATAATTTATGAAAAAAAAAAAAAACTTTGGTATGGTTCACCGTATCCGCACATCGCAAAGACCATGGACCGTGCACCGTGCCTCTACCCACACCACGGCGCATCGCAGGTCACCACAGGCACCACGCTATAACATATGGTTGTGGTGGTGGTGGTGGTGCTCACAATGGGCCCCTTCTGCCCCTGCCTAGTGACAGACGAGACTGGAGGTGCAACTTTCCAACCAACACATTTCATTAAACAGATTTAACACCTCTAATACATACACTACTGTCATCATCATCATCATCATCATCATCATCATCATCATCACCATCACTGCTGCTGCTGCTGCTACCACCATCACCACCACCACTACCTCTGCCACCGTTTCGCTGAGGTATACCAATTATATTTATTTCTCTCTCTCTCTCTCTCTCTCTCTCTCTCTCTCTCTCTCTCTCTCTCTCTCTCTCTCTCTCTCTCTCTCTCTCTCTCTCTCTCTCTCAGCGCGGCAATTCCTAAGCCTGCAATCAGCAACAAAATCTGAATTAATGTCAGACAAGAGAGAAAAAAGTGGACGTTACGGGAATCTTCCAAAGCCGCCTCGGTATTACTTGTCAATGACAAACAAAAACCAAGACAAAAACAATTACTGACTGGCAGGGGCGAGCAATGAGGAACACACACACACACGCACACACACACAAAGCAGGTATGTACGGTGTGTTAAAATGAATGGGAGTATCAAGACTGCAACATTATTGACAACAAGTGCAATAATCAGCACCACAAAAAGAGGGGTTGAGTTCGGGCGGCAGGGTAAGGCAAGGTAAGGTAAGGTAAGGGGAGGAGACGAGGGAGGGAGGGAGGGAGGGAGATAAGACGGGAGGGGACGGGGTAGTCACCAAGGTTGTGTGTGGCCCGGGGCCGAGTTGCCTGCCCACTGCCTCGTGCCTCCCACAAATCAGTGCCGGGTGAGTCCCCACAACCCCTCCACTCCTCCACACAGTGACGTTCTGCTCCCAGCCTTCCCTACTCTCGCCCATTGCCCCTCACCACCGTCTGGATTTCTCTTGGAGCCCTCCTTGCCTCCCACTGCCTTTCTTACGCAACAACCTTCCCTAGACAGGAGGCGAGGACATCCCTTCCCTGGCAGACTCTCGTCTCCAGGGACTGCATTCGTCGTCTGAAAGGGAAAGATTCGCTGTCTGACCACGACCAAGAGGAGCCGTCACACACAACACCTACGACCAGGATGTCTGTAACCAGTCCAATAAACACATTCGAGAAGCAACTCGACCCTAACACGTCCGAGGTGTCTGCTGAGGGTGGACAACATGTCATTCTCGCTGCCAACAATCAAGGGTGCACTGCCTCGCATGGACACAATAGTCCGTAAGGCCTACGCTTCCATGTAAATCAATGTAAGACAGCAGCTTAGTCAAGAGAAGGGAAGCCAGAAAGCGGCGGTATCGGAGGAGCCGCGTGTGAGGCGAGGTTATTTGGAGGATGTGTGCCGCGGGGCCTCGGGGGAAGGGGGAGGATGGGAGGAAGCCAGGGGGTGGCTTCAGGGAGGCAGTTAGCCCGGTGATACCATCTCCCGGGCCTAGCTTGGCACCGGCTCCTCACGTCGGGCTGACACTCACTGTCGTCCCGGACACTTTATCACTGCCAGCCGAACTCGCTCAGCCCGGCGATAGGGCTCTTGGTACATCAGAGGGGGACGGAGGAGGGGCCATCGAGGAGAGGAGGCGGGGGCAGTGTGAACGGGAAGGCAGGAAGGAAGGAAGGAAGGAAGGAAGGAAGGAAGGAAGGAAGGAAGGAAGGAAGGAAGGAAGGAAGGAAGGAAGGAAGGAAGGAAGGAATGGGAGGGAGGGAGGGAGGGGTGGGAGAGAGAGAGAGAGAGAGAGAGAGAGAGAGAGAGAGAGAGAGAGAGAGAGAGAGAGAGAGAGAGAGAGAGAGAGAGAGAGAGAGACAGAGAGAGAGGCACTACAAGATTACACTTGAAGCTCCTCGTGAAGATGACAAGGAAACATGAAAGATAAAAATAAGACACTTTGTTTTATGACATTTAATAAAGAAACCATCGACAGCAGCCACTTCAGGAGAGAGAGAGAGAGAGAGAGAGAGAGAGAGAGAGAGAGAGAGAGAGAGAGAGAGAGAGAGAGAGAGAGAGAGAGAGAGAGAGAGAGAGAGAGAGAGCTATTTCCGCACGTCTATATTTATACCTGCGCTACGTAACATACCTTAACACGCCCTCACCTGCGTCACTAACTTTTCCAAACACACGTCAAGCGACTAAATTATTTTTTTCCCTTTCAGCGTAAATAAGAGGAATAAAGATACTAACGAGAACACGACAGGCTGGCGATAACAGAACTGCCAAAACAACTCAACAGAGAGAGAGAGAGAGAGAGAGAGAGAGAGAGAGAGAGAGAGAGAGAGAGAGAGAGAGAGAGAGAGAGAGAGAGAGAGAGAGAGAGAGAGAGAGAGAGAGAGAGAGAGAGAGAGAGAGAGAGTTAGTTTCAGTCATACGGGGCATTCATGTTTGCAGGTTTCAAGTCTTTCTCCACATTTTCCAACAGATACCCTCCGCCGCCGCCTGCCGAGGGAGAGAGCCCCGTAAAAAATGAAGAGCTAGCATGGACGGGTCATTACCTTCGCTCAACAGAAAGTACTGAGGGTATAGCGAGGCAGAGAGAGAGAGAGAGAGAGAGAGAGAGAGAGAGAGAGAGAGAGAGAGAGAGAGAGAGAGAGAGAGAGAGAGAGAGAGAGAGAGAGAGAGAGAGAGAGAGAGAGAGAGAGAGAGGATGATATGTACTAGTGCCAGACGGATGACACGGACGAGGACTGCAAGACTGGTACATTGGTGAAGGAAACTGTTAACTTGGATGAGGACCAAGTAAAAATAAAAATAAAGTGAAAAAAAGTACACGAAAAAAGAATGTGTGGGGGTTGGGTAGTGTTGGGTGTGTGAGGTGGTGGAGTGGAGGAGTGGAATGAGCAGTGGGTGGGAGGGTGGACGGTTGGTGGGGGTGGGAGGAGTGAAAGGCAGGTAAAAGTGGGTGCTAGTGAAAGGTGACGCGCATGAGAGGGTCCGCTGTAACTCTCACACCGCTAAACCCAGCCAGCCTTCCTGATGTCCCCCATCACCCCACACCCCCAACCACCACCTCTCCCCATCACATCCACCCTACACCACCACATACTTGCCCATCACACTGCTACTAACAATTAATCTCTTCGTTGGCCTTTCCCTGCCTGTCCACCACGTTACATCCTCGGCCTGCTCGACAACTTCTCCTCCTCCTCCTCCTCTTCCTCACCCTCCACCATTACTATCATCCCTTCCTTCTTTTCTCTTTCTTCTACCATCATCACCACCACTATCACCACCAATATCACTACCTCCTCTTCCTCCTCCTTTCACGGCCTACCTTCGCTGCTACGACTTTCTCTTTCACTCCTCGGCCGCAGACAGCTCGTAGCTACAGCACACTGCCTACACCTCCATACAACCTTTCCTTCACAAGGCGTACCTACCACTCTCTCGGCTCTCAAGACATGGTAAATTTCAAAACGTTAAAATAGCCCTTTTCGTTGCGACATCGCCATCGTTGCCATGTTTCCAAAAGTGACCTATAACTCACCTTGGCCTGTGTCTGCATGGCTGAGCACCGCGCCCCACCACCACGACCACCATTACTTCTGCCGCCGTAGCCGCAGGAAACATGCCAGGAAAAATGAAGAGGAGAAATGTTCCGGCCGCCGGTGCGAATGTCAGCCGGAGATTCGTAAGAAATTCAAGAAAACGAAAACGCAGAACAGCCTACCTGATGTGCAGGACTTGCCAGCCTACTTGTTCACATCAACCTGTTTTTTTACTTCCGTGCCAGTAACTACTTGACTCTCGCAGTCCATCTCACCCTGATCCATCGTTACCTACCCAAGTCAAGAGAAAATAACCTTTTCCGATCCTACCTGTAAGCAACTCAATCACAACCGTGCCACGCCCTAAGTCGCTCTAGCAATGCCCGCCCCGCTCGTCACGTCACCTCACTGGCCGACACACAGGAAGACGGGCAGCTCACTGATGGTACCATTAACAAGAGCCGGCGTCCGAAGGCGCGGAATAATAGCTGAGCGCCATAGTGCCACGGTCCGCCGCGCACTACACACATCGCCCCTGATTTATCGTCCCAATATTCTTGTGAACGTCTCCACACATGTAAACCAACCATCCTGCTATATTGTTTCCTGTGTGTGTGTGTGTGTGTGTGTGTGTGTGTGTGTGTGTGTGTGTGTGTGTGTGTGTGTGTGTGTGTGTGTGTGTGTGTGTGTGTGTGTGTGTGAGAGAGAGAGAGAGAGAGAGAGAGAGAGAGAGAGAGAGAGAGAGAGAGAGAGAGAGAGAGAGAGAGAGAGAGAGAGAGAGAGAGAGAGAGAGAGAGAGAGAGAGAGAGAGAGAGAGAGAGAGAGAATGTCTTGAAGGAATTACCAACGAGAAAAAAGCTGACACAAAAAAGATCCAAGCGGATATAACAGTGATAATATTAAACAAAACAGATCGGAATGCAGGACAGATAATGTTCCCGCTCCTGTACTTCTCTCTCTCTCTCTCTCTCTCTCTCTCTCTCTCTCTCTCTCTCGTCTCTCTCTCTCTCTCTCTCTCTCTCTCTCTCCACCCAGATCCTCACTTTCTCGGAGCTGCGTAACCTTGCTCGTTCCCGTTTCGCACACCCTCCCCTCCCATCTCTTTCTCTTCCCTTCCCCACTCCACTTTCTGACATCCTATCCTCCTTGTACTTCCTCTACTCATCCCCTTTCTTCCCCTATCTTCTTTCTGGCATTCCTACCTCTCCACGTCTGCCTCCCTCCCCGCTTCTCTCCCCACCTCATTTCTTTCTTTCCTCTCACATTACACACTGCATCAATCTATCATAATCTACGAGTATCACCTGGCCTCTCGTGTCTCAAAATAAATAAATAAATAAACAAAATGAAATAAATAAATAATAAATGGCTGAAGCACTTGCTTTTGCACATGAAGTTTATTAATTACTTATTCAGGATCATCTGCTGTGAAGGGGTTTGTGTGGGGGGGGGGCGGCGGGAGGGGTCTTTAAGTTGTTAATTCAGAGGGAGCGTGGGAAAAGCTTGAATTTACGGTAAGGTACATGTAGGAAGGTGATGCAGCGTTTACCGGAGCGAGATGAGTGTGGCCGCGTGTTGCACACCTTGAAGTGTGAGGGCTTGATTTCAGGTCTGAATTTGGAAACACACACACACACACACACACACACACACACACACACACACACACACACACACACACACACACACACACACACACACATCTTAAGGATAATAAAAACTGCTCCACCAATGACAAGAGTGATACCGTAGCACAAAGTGACACCACCACGTGGTGCCTGAGACTCCGCCACCTGCCGACCATCAGTGACAAGAGGCAGGGCACGGCGGAGAGGGGGAGCTGGGAACACGAGGGGAGGCGTGGAGTGAAGGAGGGGCAGGTGGCAGCCACACACACGTGCTGGTGACGGCTAGTAAACAGGTGACCCAAGGTGGCGCGCCTTCACGCTACCACCTGCCGCCTGGCTGGTCAAGGTCGACCAGCACGCGCGGCCCCTCACACCTGGCCGCCTCACCTGCTCCACTCCGACACTTTCTCCAGGAACCAGCGGCCGCCTCATCACTCTCCCCACATTATGACTCCTCTTCCCTTCCCCCCACCGCCCACCCACCCCACAATTTACACGCCCGCTCTTCTATATTTGGTATCAACACCAGTACAACTTGTTAACTCATGTCGGCCGAAGCCTTCCCCCTGCCTCAGACTCTTTCCTTCCCTTTCCCAGCAAAGTGCGAGTCTTGACCTCTAGCGGCTCCCCGACACTTCCCGCCTGACGCAGCAGATTCTCCTGACGCCTTACAGAGCTTTACCAGGGGAATTATGTATCATGTCCAAGATTTGTCACGTGAAATTCCACAGAGAGATTGTGCACGGTAAGGAGCCACACTTATTGCATATCAAAACACGAACGCCACCACGACGCAAAGGAGACATGTGCTCATTACTTTGCCTGTGCTTATTCATAAGCGTTGTACATACTTTTATAAGCGTTAACCGGGAAATAAGCGTAGGAGGAAAACATCAGGAATTCCTTATTTTCCTCTTCTTCATGTGAATCTCCCGTACGAAAATATCAGTGGCCATTCTAATACAATTGATGAGAACACTTCATTGTCTTAGTCGCTTCCTTCAATCAGTCCCTTACAAGGCGGAGCACAAGGTATGCATAACAAACACGCCAAGCATGACGACCTTAAGCTAGATATAATTCTGTGGCTCAAATCTGGCGCACAATAACAAAGGGAACGTGTTGCTCTTGCGCTAAAACACGTTAGCAATGAACCACGAACCGGGTAAATGATTCCTTGATTGCGGGAAAAAGGGTTAATATTTTTTTTTATCAGTGGCTGAAATAGATTCACAGATGCGTCTTTCTTTTCTCCCAGCAACACTATCACAAACCGCCACTGCTACAGATCCTTCCTATCTGCTATGCCTTCACTAAGTGGCTGCCTTTCATGTTAAATACACGTGTACACTTTGTAGTGTCGTTGCGATTATGAAGTAAATGAAAAAGATTACTGCCACACCTCACGACAGCTTAAATATCAATCTGATTAGCGTTCTCTTTCTGGTCACCCCATTCCTAAGATCTTATGTTTTTCTGTAGTGGTCATTTTCCCCTTGTGTCCGTTAGGATGGGTTCCGGGACATGGCTGAGGCCAGCAACGGATCACCGAAATCTGAACATAATGTGGACTGACTGTGCCCTGCAAGGAAGTACTGGTAGGCGCCATACGAAGGGAGGCCTGCAGGCGAGGGCGGATAGGGGCGGGGCTGGTAGCAAGACCACCTCCTGCGTCGGTAATCAATGAGTTGTTTACCTTGGCGCGGAGGAGAGCACACCTCACTGACGGGAGACACACCGCAAAAAGCAGCTCGCGCCTCACCCTGATGCCCGCGCCGATCCCCGCTTGTAAAGTCAATAGCGCGGTCCTCCACTCCACTTCATCTGCCACACTTAATACAATAATCTTCGAGCGCAGTCGATACGTTCACTCAATTGTGTCAGTCTCGATTGCTACCACGTGAGAGCTTCCTCACAGCTGCCAATATATATATATATATATATATATATATATATATATATATATATATATATATATATATATATATATATATATATATATATATATATATATATATATTACACACACACAGTGAGGAAGAGGCTGACAGTCTCACTAGCCTTGCCAGGGCAGGTGAGGGTCGGCATTCCTGGTAATCATGCTGTTGACAAGACTCAATTAACCATAAAGAATGGAGGAGCGAGGAGCGAGAGGGCGGACGGCACTTCAAAACAGGACGTGAAAATCACTCCCTCCCAGCAGGCCATGCACTCCTCCCGCGGCACCCGGGCACGGCGGAGCCTCATGCGGCGCGGTGTAAGTTTAGCAGAGTCGGGCAGCAGGAGCGTCTGCCTCCACCTTGACCCAACACCCGGCACGCGCGGCCTTCACCGCCACGACCCACGGTGTGTGTGTGTGTGTGTGTGTGTGTGTGTGTGTGTGTGTGTGTGTGTGTGTGTGTGTGTGTGTGTGTGTGCACTGCACAGGAGGTAGAGGAGGAAGGCGAATAGGGTCACCTCGAAAGACTCCCCAATACCCCTTGGACACACACAAACACACACACACACACACACACACACACACACACACACACACACACACACACACACACACACACACCTCTACATCCACATGATCCACACTGTTTAGGAAAACACATCATAAACAAGGAGAGAATGCCAAGACAGACGAGGAGGATGTTCTTCCCATAAGTGATGCAGGACAGGTAGCGCCGGTCGGCGTGGGGGTTACCTGGGGACTTCCGCATGACTCCCTCACCTTCTCAAGGCCAGTCTCCTCCCCTCTGTCCTGTTCAGCTTCCCATATCACCACACACAAACACCACTTAACACACAAACACACTTTCGTAGATTTATACTCACACTCAGGTGAGAACCACATCTTATACTTTTTCTAACAAACTCCACCTCTCCTCTCCCTGCACTGAGTTCCACCCATTACAACACCACTGCACAATGTACACACATACACACACACACACACACACACACACACACACACACACACACACACACACACACACACACACGTATGTTAGAAAAGGTTTAACTTCTTGAAATAGGTCTTGCCATTTATTTAAAAAAATAAAGCGAAGAGCATTAAGGCAGCAGGCTGCAGGAGTGATGCTTGCAGGCACCAGGCCTTCAGATTTCTCCCACCGTAATGAGGCGGACTAAAGCAGCAGTATTCTTGTGGGAGAAAGTATGTAACTGGTTAAAGCCAGGCCGTTGTCTGACTTCGTTTTTCAAGCAGTGTGGAGGAAAGCTAACATCTGAAATACTGCTAACTTCCTCCGTTACACATATACTCCCCACATGGGGGATGAGCACAAGCTCCAAATAAACGACGTAACCACCGCACCGGTCTCTTCATTACCTCAATTAAGAAAAAGCTCCGGGAAAAGAGAGGCAGTGCCGGCGCCTTACCTCAGTGTTGCTGGATGTGGCTTCTGAGGAGGAACTTGGATATGTAAGCCTTCTTGACCACAACCTAACCACCGCCGGCCACAGACACCATTTGATCTTCAGCTCGCACTCAGAAACTGCACACGGGTGATGGCTGTACCTGAGACGGTTGTGTGTGTGTGTGTGTGTGTGTGTGTGTGTGTGTGTGTGTGTGTGTGTGTGTGTGTGTGTGTGTGTGTGTGTGTGTGTGTGTGTGTGTGTGTGTGTGTGTGTGTGTGTGTGTGTGTGAGAGAGAGAGAGAGAGAGAGAGAGAGAGAGAGAGAGAGAGAGAGAGAGAGAGAGAGAGAGAGAGAGAGAGAGAGAGAGAGAGAGAGAGAGAGAGAGAATTATCCATTACCTAAGTGTTGACAAGAGCCAGGAAGGATATGAACGTCACAAACGTGCGTGCGTGCATATACACATACACGAGAATAAAAAAAAAAAAAAAGTCGAGGAGGGAGGACGGGTGAGGGAGGGAAGGGTGTGCAGTGAAAAGGCTGCTGTTTCGGGGTGAGGCCCTGTTTGGGGAGTCGCCGGAGGTGGAGCAAAATAGAGACGGAGTGATATTCATTTCCCTAAGAGCAGGGAGCAGCAGGGGATCCGACGGGACGGGGCGGCCCGGGGCGGGGTGGGGCGTCTCCACGTCTTGGCATCTTGGCACACAGGTCTGCTCCGAGGCTGAGGGAGGGCGGGAGGGAGGCTGAGCCATTTATAGATCAATCAAACAGAGACATCTTGGGAATCCTCTCTTACTAGTGCTAGCCAGACTTGTGGCCGAGAGAGAGAGAGAGAGAGAGAGAGAGAGAGAGAGAGAGAGAGAGAGAGAGAGAGAGAGAGAGAGAGAGAGAGAGAGAGAGAGAGAGAGAGAGAGATAATGGGGGTGAGAGACAAGGAAAGTGTGTCCGACAACCTGTCACCCCACCACCTCTCCTCTCCCTTCATTTGTGAGTCTCTTCAGCCATCTCGCTCAGCCCCGCCCCGGCACTCGCCTCTGACACCATAACTACCACCACCACCACCACCTCCACCACGTCACCAAGACACACCCGTCCTGTCCCGCCCCTTCACTTTTATAGGTCCCCTTCACTTACGCCAGGTTTCAGTCACTTCATATCAATATCAGTCTCCTGATATTGATATGAAGTGCCGCTACAACCGCTACTACAGTCAACACCAGCAAATCCTTATCACCTCACCTCACGCAGCTAACACTGCAATGCCCCCACCTCAACCACCACCACTAACCAGACGCCCGAACATGACCACAATAAGTTCATACATCACCACATACCTCACCATTAAACCGCTACACTAATACTACACACCGCTGCGTCACATTACGCTAACACGACACAGCACCGTCGTGCATCACACTCACTAACCAAACACCCCAGAGTGACATCACACCGGCAGCACACTCACACCACACGCCACCATATTAGCGCCACACTTAGTACAGGCCCGCCACGTCAACACGACCACTAACCCTTTAAGCCACCATCCATCACACGCGTCAACATAAAAGACCACCACTACATGAAACATTCGGAGGCGTGTTTTTCTCTCACTAATTAGATTCATTTCAACAAAAGTTTTCGGCAAATATTACCAGCATTTAATTACTGCGCCATCAAAAGATTTCTGGGAAAGGACTGGGTGGGGAGGGAGGAAGGGAGGGAGGGAGGGAGGAGTACCTGGCAAGGGAGAGGAAGGGGGAAGGGGGAATCTCCGCTCTGCTTCACAGGTGACCAGGTGAGGTATCCAAACACGGATTATGTGAAAGAAAGAAAAAAATGCCCGCACCTCGCAAAGGGTTCAGTTCATCGATGACAATAAAATATTTCATTGACAATCCCTTATTTCTTCGTATTATTAATCTTTTGTGAGAGAATATTATGATTTTATATACATTTCTTTATTATTATTATTATTTAACAGTTGACCCTACTGAGACAGTTCTCACACCCAGAAGGGAAGAGGAAGAAGAAGGAAGAACAGGGAGAGGAGGAGAGCGAGGAAGCAATGCGTCGTGAACTGCCGGACAGGACGCGGCTCACTCAGTCTTCCTTGTTAGTCTTTCCCTCAGGTCTTCGCTAAGAGTTCACCTCACAAACACGTCGGCACTGGGCTAGGCAGCGGTGGAGGTTCGTCATCCATCACCGGGCGCGCCGTAATGACAAGCTAACACCCTCCTCCGATGGCCAAACATGCGTCTGTCAATCAACCGCGCGACGAACACTTTATTTAGAGGGGAGAAAGAGAGAGAGGGAGAGAGAGAGTAAAAAAAAGTAATAAAAAGGTGAATCAGTGGCGTTACTTCTTCCAGCCTGAAAGAGCCTGATGCATCAACACCTACTGCTCTTGTTTCCTCTTTCAAGATGCGCCCAGCTGCCACCAGGTGACCTCCGCGGGATACAGGTGTAAGGGTACACCTGGATCGCGACAGGGCATGAACAGGTGTGTGTGTGTGTGTGTGTGTGTGTGTGTGTGTGTGTGTGTGTGTGTGTGTGTGTGTGTGTGTGTGTGTGTGTGTGTGTGAGAGAGAGAGAGAGAGAGAGAGAGAGAGAGAGAGAGAGAGAGAGAGAGAGAGAGAGAGAGAGAGAGAGAGAGAGAGAGAGAGAGAGAGAGAGAGAGAGAGAGAGAGAGAGAGAGAGAGAGAGAGTAGCAGTTGAATGGAATGGAAGGGAAGGGAAGGGAAAGGAAGGGGTGTGTGACAAGGAACGGAGTCCTGGCGCTAGGGCATAAAGGTTGGCACTCGCCCAGCACTGCTCTCATTCTCCCTCACCTTTCTCATCCCCGGGCACGCCGCACCCCTCGCTCCCTCATCTCCTGATACACACAGTTCTTCGACCTTTCCCCAGAGTACATATCTCCTTCACCGTCTCATATCCGGACACCGAGTTTCCTGTCAACCATACCATGTCACTATGGCCACAGATTAGCTATCGCCTTGCTTCCTATAGTTAAAGTTAAGGCGCGCCGTCCTGCTCCGTCCTTCCTCCCGCCGCGTAAACACTTCATGACTCCCGCCGGGCCGTAATCCAGCGCCTCAGCACGCCGTGACTCCCGCCACTCCCTAACCCTGCCCGTCAGCACGCCGTAACTCATACGGGCCTGCGCAGGAGCTAAACCATAGTACGTGCCGAATGTTGCGCCACACGTAAAGAACAGTGTTTTCACTCTTACCTGGAGAAAAAAATAAGAAGAAGAAAACCCATGACACAGGTAATGCCTATAACAACAACACAAGTGACTACAACTCCAAGCCGCCACATCGCCGGATAGTTCTCACAGTGTTTGCATAAGTAACAAGCTTTCCTCATGTAATCTGGTATGCAAATAAGTCGTAATTATGTAAAAACAAATATGTTTTAGTTGTCTTTCTAAGATCTTGGTAACTGACTGGTTTAGTGCAGGGAGATCTTACCCTTTACGAAGTAAATAATTATCTTTCTGGAAACAAATAAAAATGTAAAACATAATTCACTTTCCGTGACAACCTAAAAAATCCAGTCTTGAAGAACAATCTCAGGATGGCGGGAAGGAGCAATGATCAATTTTTACTGTCCAATAAAAAGTAACCTAAGGCAGCACAGGCTGCGTCCAAGAGTAAACTGTGCTGATGGAAAACCCAACTGCATCAGGAGTGTGGCCACTCTAGCTGCCCGTTACATGACATGGAGGATACACCACAAATGCGCCTACTTTTTGTCTGAAGTATCATTGAGTGACAAACTGAGCTGCCCTGTGCGTGGTGGGGCCATCCAGGGCTATTCACCGCACCAAGGGTCCCAGCATACCAAGCCACGTGGTGGCCACGCCAGGTGGACGGCCAGCCACGTTGGCCTACACTCTCCTCTTAATAATAATGGCGGCATAGGGCTAACCATGATATATGATAATAATAAGTTTCCTTGCTGGTAACATCAGTCTTCCTAAAAACACTGGTGAGCAATGGTAATTTGCTGTGGTGGCAAATGGTCCTCATTGTGTGGTTCAATCCAAAGCTGGCCGTGCGGTCGCCTTTCTCACATTACCGGTGTGCCTCGAGGATACTACGCCAACAAAGATGGACGGCTCTAGACGCGTGGACACGCCTAGTGGAGCGCGGTGTAGCGTTACGAGTATATGAGCCTGTGAGGCCTCGCTCCCTTGATGCGTCTCTGCTGCAAACCTCCGAGATGAGAGCATCATGGGCGGGCTGCGGCCCCTGGGGCTCTACGGACGCTCACCTCGCGCCACCCCGCATACGCCCACACTCACGCCACCGGCGGACACCAGCTGCACAGCTTCCCGTACACTGACCCCTCGGAGGCCACTGTCGGGACAGAGGTGGAGGTCGTGGCCGGCAGCAGCAGAGGGCCGGGAGCACCACCACCTGTCGTCTTAAAGAGATTCCTGTGGTTCTTCTGCTATGGTCAGACCACGCACCACTGCACCGGATTCTGGGCCTGTTCCTTGACACTGCATAGACACCGCCAGCAATTACAACAAGATAAATGCTACTTTCAACACTAAAAGGTGGCGACTGACAGACAACCGTATCGAAGGCGTTGAGGAGAGCAAAAGAAGCTGAAGCACAAGGTGACCACAACAATTAAATTAAATCTGTGAAGACTAAGTGGCCTGCGGCGGTCGGCGGGCGTCAGGTGGCACACGCTTCGCCCGCCCATTAAGCAGCCGCCGCCACCGCGACCCGTAAGGTTACGGCTTCCACCCCGTAGCCACAAGCCACCCGTACAGGGAGCGACTCCTGCCACACGGGTCAAGTGGAGGCAATGGCGGCGCCAACCCAGCTGCAATACCACTGCTACTAGAGCTACTATTACTACTACTACTACTACTACTACTACTACTACTACTACTACTACTACTACTACTACTGCTACTGTTGCTGTTGCTGCTGCTGCAGACAGACAGACAGACAGACAGACAGACAGACAGACACAGAGACACACACACACACACACACACACACACACACACACACACACACACACACACACACACACACACACACACACAGCAGAACGTAAATTACGAAAGACAATTTAACGTGAACATTTATCTTCAAAGCGTCACCATTAAAAAAACAAAAATGAGATAATAATCCCTGACTTAATAATGAGCAATAATCAACTGTCATTAACAATCTTTGCCAATCTGCCTTAACAAGACAGAAGCGGGCTGCGTGGGTCACAACGCTGGGTACAGTACATCCTTGCTGCCTTCATGGCCACACACCTTCCTGTCTGAACACGCCGCAATGCCCAGCGTCAGGAAAGGTGGTCGCCGATGAGCAAAGGCTTTAAAAATTAACCGTTCACTCACTGCCTCTCTCACCCTGAGGAAAGCTATCATTCTACATTGATAGTTATTTTGCAAGCATACAACACAAACCAAAAGGCAAAAATTGGTTCACAATTAGGGCTATGAATGCGTGGCATAAACTTAACAAGAGCATGGTTAGTGTGTACACATTAAGCTCGCTTTATAAGGAGGTTGGATAAATTATGGATGATGATGGCAGATAGTAAGCTTATTAAGATGCCTTGTTTAAGCCAACTAGCTATTCTGCAGTATCTTTATTTTCTTCAGTCGCACAGGACAAGTTGCCCTTTTCTGGTGCACGTCTAAGGAAATCTCCACAAAGGACAAAGCAGTGAGGAAACTGATAGCAAGGCGGGAGCTGAGGGCGGGGAAGTCTGAGCGGAATAGAGGGGTGGATTGAGTGGCTGGCTGGGAGTGAGGACGGAAGTGATATGAAGCAGTATTAGGTCTTCGTGAGCCAATTAATGAGGCATGATGAGGTCCACATCATCAGTATAACCTGTAATTAACCTCGCCTCCACCAGGAAAACCCCCAAGACCACCAGACTCCTAAAGAACCCTTCGTCTAGGAACGCAGCGGTCTGACTAATGCTTCCTCCCGACAGACAGTGAGCGTGGAGCAGGTCTGAGCAAGCCTTCCTTCTCTCGTGACCACCAGCTGGCCTATGTAAGAGAGAGAGAGAGAGAGAGAGAGAGAGAGAGAGAGAGAGAGAGAGAGAGAGAGAGAGAGAGAGAGAGAGAGAGAGAGAGAGAGAGAGAGAGAGAGAGAGAGAGAGAGAGAGAGAGAGAGAGAGAGAGAGAGAGAGAGAGAGAGAGAGAGAGAGAGGATAAAGAAATAAATATAACCACCTCAGTCCTCCAGCACCAACATGACCACCATGTTGAGGGAAGAAAACTCACCAGGCGCTGAAGACCGATCAGCTGACACACTTGAAGATCTCGACTACGGCACGATGGAACACAAGAAAAGGAAAAGTGAAGGACGGACATTCTGCTGATGGAGGAGGAGGAGGAGGAGGAGGAGGAGGAGGAGGAGGAGGAGGAGGAGGAGGAGGAGGAGGAGGAGGAGGAGGAGGCGGCGGCGGCAATGTACTGATTGGTGAGAGGCGTCAGTGAGGAAGTGCGCCTGAAGAAATGTTATGATGAGGTGTGTGTGTGTGTGTGTGTGTGTGTGTGTGTGTGTGTGTGTGTGTGTGTGTGTGTGTGTGTGTGTGTGTGTGTGAGAGAGAGAGAGAGAGAGAGAGAGAGAGAGAGAGAGAGAGAGAGAGAGAGAGAGAGAGAGAGAGAGAGAGAGAGAGAGAGAGAGAGAGAGAGAGAGAGAGAGAGAGAGAGAGAGAGAGAGAGAGAGAGAGGTGAGGTGGGGTGGGGTGGGGATGGAAGATAGTGTCAAGAGGCTACAATAGGGACAGGATTAGCGTAGGAGAGGGGGCGCTAAGTGGTGGCAGGTGTGACAGCCGGGAAAAGAGAGAGAGAGAGAGAGAGAGAGAGAGAGAGAGAGAGAGAGAGAGAGAGAGAGAGAGAGAGAGAGAGAGAGAGAGAGAGAGAGAGAGAGAGAGAGAGAGAGAGAGAGAGAGAATATGGTAAAAGTACGGTAGAAACAATGTCACGACACAAGAAGTAAGGCAGAGGCAGGCTGTCAGACGAGATGAGACACGCGGTTGCAGATGAGAGCCACGGTGCCCTTGCAGACCAAGCGTGGGTGGGGTGAGGGGTGGACAGGACGTCTCGAGGATGGTGTGTGAACTAGTTGTTGGTGGAAGAGAGAAAAGTGAGAAAGGAAGGTGATAAATGGGTGACAGAATACACCTCCAGTGCACAGGTGTGTTGGATACGTGTAGCGGGAAGGGTGGGAGGGGGATGGTTAGCAGCGCCAGGAATGAACGAACGAGTGTCACACAAAGACTTTCTACCACTTTATCTTCACACATCCTCCATTTCCTTCTAAAATTAACCTTATTACTCAACATCCTCAGGGTGTGAACAGGTGTCAGTGGTGGCAGCCTAAGAGTGGCGGGGCAAGGTTACGTGTGCGGCGATAAGGCTGGACCTCGAGCGTGGCAAGGAGGACATGACCCCTGCGTGGCGTGGCAGCCTGGCTGGTGGCGGTCCGTCCCCGGGGGTGGCCTCGGTCGGTGGACTGCCGGCTGTGTTGTCTCACCTGCCCACACACACACACACACACACACACACACACACACACACACACACACACACACACACGGCATACAGGTATACTGCCCCGACTGACTTCGTTGTGGTGAGATGGACAAGGCGCGGCTAGACAGCTGTGCCTAGTGTAGAGCTCAAGGATGTATGAACCGGGTCACAGTAGAGTACACAGGCACGAGTAACGCACACCAGCGGCGACAAGCACGGCACATTGTGGAGGAGATGCGGGGAGGAGGTGGTGTCGTGAGAGTGGCAAGAGGAGAACCCTTGAGGAGAGGCGGGAGTTCAAGGACTGTTTTCCTGTTACAATAATGTAATAATAATAATAATAATGATGATTATTATTATTATTATTATTATTATTATTATTATTATTATTATTATTATTGCTATTACAAATATCGTTTTTAGCATGATAATTATTTTCATCATTAATATCTTAATTAGTGTGTGTGTGTGTGTGTGTGTGTGTGTGTGTGTGTGTGTGTGTGTGTGTGTGTGTGTGTGTGTGTGTGTGTGTGTGTGTGTGTGTGTGTGTGTGTGTGTGTGTGTGTGTGTGTGTGTGTGTGTGTGTGTGTGTGTGTGTGTGTGTGTGTGTGTGTGTGTGTGTGTGTGTCAGCGGTGAGTGAGGACAAGGCCTGAGTCGCCAGCGTCAACTACCCGCGATTGTGCAGGCTGCTTGGCGGCAGGCGAGGGCAGGGAGGGAGGGTGGCAGGGAGAGGACAGGAGGGCCATTTATGTGGTAGACGATGCTACACATCTCCCAGGTACGTACGTACTGTATTTTTTGTGGACGAGGAGGGGCCGCAGGCGGCACACCAGGTGACGACCGCGCCTGTCTTCCACCATGCCCTCCTCCCACCCCTTTGTCTCTCGGCCATCCTAATCCTATCCTGCTGAACCTGAACATGTGCATTTTATGCTCCAGTGCTTGCAGGCAGCAACTTTACTCCCGTGTTATTAATATGATACAAAGAGTGTAGGATTAACACACGAACAAAAAAGAATAATAACTGGTTCGAGGTGGACCTGATGTACAGAGGATAAACCCTAGAAACTTATGGAGATTTACACGGTCATTACCAAGGCTTAGCGAGAAGGGACGATTGAATACATCAGCTTTCTAATGCTTTCTTTCACCGACGTGGCATCAAAGGAAGAAGTCGTGTCAAAGCTTGTTTAAAGACGCTTGGATTAGTCTCACCTCACTCAGTGAGCATTACATGATGTCACACAGGCGTCAGAGAAAGCAGAGGTGTGATGTGGTGGGGTGGGATGGGGTGTGATGTGGTGGGGTGGGGTGCGGTGCGGTGCGGTGCGGTGCAATGTGGTGTAGTGTGTAGTACTCACTGCTCGAGGATGGAGTCAGAGAGGATGTTCAGTATCCAAAGTATCCAGTGTCTGGAGATGGGTGATGTCCTCCAGGCCTGGGAGTGAGGGAGCAGTGGTGCTTGGTGTTCTGGTGAGGGATGGAATGCTCAAGTGTCCCTCCCTCGCCTGAACCTTTCCTCCTCCCGAGTGGTATTCACTTTTAACGAACATTCATAAATAATGGCGACTGCCTCACGTCCATCTCACGAATTGAATATGGCAGAAGCTGAATAATTGCACGCCAACTGTTCCTCTTTTATGGCACCACTTTAATAATCCTACCTCAGACGCACGTGTCCAGTCATGTAATTGTGTTCCATGACTAGCACACTCGTCCAGGCAGAGGCGGAAGGGAGAAGAGGCGAAAAGGTAGGTTAAGACTGGCAGGCTGTGGACTAGGGGAATACAGGAATGGGAGACTAGGAAGCTGGGAGACTGGGAATCCGGGAGGCTGCAGACTGCAAGACTAGGAGGTTCAGCTCGCTGTGGACTGCAAAGCTGGGAACTGGCAGAATGTGGACTGGAAGTCTGGGAGGCTGGGCAGTGAACACAGCACAGTGCTTGGCAGGAGACGCTTTCCTTGGCTGCGCGTGATATCAAGCCAATTGTAAAAACTTGATCTTGATTTTTTGTACGAAATGTACGACACTGGTTATCAACACCCACCTTGGCTAGCCGTGTGGGTGAGGAGGCCGATCACAGCCTTATACATACGTAACTCAAACATACGTAACTCGTGAGCTGTTTTTCATGCAAAGAGCGGCCGCCACCAGCTACGCTTAGTATTTAGTATGAGGGACAAAGCCAAGTGAGATCAGATCGGCAATGTATCGCACAAAGCTGGGCGGAGTCGGCCTTGGAGGCAAATAAAGTGACTCTAGGTGATGAACTTTTTGTATATCAATCAGTCGATGGCATACCACACTTGCTGATTCACTATTAGAGGCGGCGGTGTTTCAGTGGAAGATGAGGAAAAGATTGCGATGTTGATGTGTAAAAAAAAAATAATAATAATAAAAAATAAATAAAAAAAAACAAAAAAAACAGGAGTGATAACATGTATTCAGTTCAAAATACCTCGAGCAGGCTGGAAAAAAAATAATAAGAACGGAGAACAGGCCAGTCGGCCCAAGCAAGGAAGGCAGGAGCGTCACACCACGGTAGTGCAACAAGGGTGGTGATGCAGAGGCAGTGAAACAGGGGTAAAAGTGAGGAGGGAGGCGGACAGCACCAGTAAAACAGGGAACCAGTGAGCAAGGGCGGCCACGTCGGGGGATTGGGAGGGGAGGGAGTAACCAAGGCAATAAGAGTCTGGGAGCTGCCGTCCCGCTGGCCCACGACGGGTTGAGTCACAAAACAAGGGAGAAGACAAAAGGCAGGAGGCCCCCGCGTGTGCCGCCAGAGAAATATTGGACAGCGACAAGCGTGGAGTGAGCAATCGTCGGGAATTATTGCCCTAACTTTGGTCACCGGCAGCCGCCGGGGCCGCCACACTACCCCTCCATGCTGCTCCCGCGCCTCCGACAGCCAACCCATGCACTCACTACTCACTGAGGGCAACTCCACCTGCCACACACCTTCAAGTGAAACTGACACTTTCTTAGTTTGCACCGAGGTGGCTTGTAACTCGCTCCTAAACACACAGGTGGCCAACACACCCAGATTGCGACTTTCCGATCATCCTAACCATACTAATCGCCCTATCCAAAACCTTAACTCAAGGCAGAAACCAATGATATCATGTATAAGACGTTAATCAAAATTTCACAAAATACCCAAACAAAATCTTAAACAACGTTTATAGGTTCTCAAACTTGAGTGCACTACAGCTTTCTCCAGAGCGGTCAATTATGCACTTTTGTACTGGACTCGAACTTGCAAAATCAAACGGGGTACAAAAATATACTCGTACATCTAGAATAAAATTCACACGCGTAACAAGAGCACTGCTGGAGAAAACGTGTCTCGGCAGCCTCTTGAGAAAAACATCGCGTCACCCTCGTCATCCACCACTATTCCAGCAGCCACAATGTGGGCCATCAACATCCAGGAGATACGGACCGTTACCACCACCACCACCACCACCACCACCACCACCACCACCACTACAGCTCCCTACAACAGGATCCACGTTCGAGGACACGCCAGGAGCCAACACCGCAGCAGCTGGCGGCTGTGTGCCCAACAACACTCCGTGACTAACTGCCTCATTGGTATTCAATAATCCAGCGGCGGCCATCCAGCCACCACCCAGTCAACAGTTCTCGTGCTGCCAGGAACTAACCTTTAATCCATCCAGGTTACACGACTAATTATTTCCTTCCCCAGGACGCATCATCACTGCACAAAAAATAATTTCCAAGCTTAATTACATTCAAACTAGTTTTCAAGTTGTGTTAAATGCCCCAAAATTTCCGTAATCACTTTTTTTTTCATTAGAGTATAAAAACAAAGTAATGTTCACTTCATCCCTTTCTCAAGGGCGGTATGTACGTACGTACAGCCCTTGCGGCGTATGCACGAGCGCGTGTTGGAACATTTCTGCTTGGGGCGGCTTGCGTGTGCGGTGTGGCGAGGCAGGCGGGACGGGTGGGTGCAGGGAAGTGGCGTTGAGTCTGTTTTCCAAGGTCACGTGTGGTGGAGAGGATTACTTATTGTATCGTTTCCTGCTTCCACTCATGTTCCTTACATTAACTCCTTCTGTGACAGCCAGCGTGTCCCAGTGCCACACACACGCACACACGCACACACACACACACACACACACACACACACACACACACACACACACACACACACACACACCTCCACCACAACGCTCATTAACCTTTACACAGTGTGCACCACCAACACATGAACGTAACATCTCGTCCAGCAAACACCAGCGAACCATACACATCGCCTCCCGAGTTCTGACCATATACACAGCCAACCTACACCATAGTCCCTCAGTGACACGCGCCTCGCTTCGCAGTCGTGTAGCTCATCCTTCTCCACACAGATTCATTATTAGCTCTCCGTGAAAAAAATTAACATTCTACAAATATTTAGCGCGCGCGCGCGCGCGTGTGTGTGTGTGTGTGTGTGTGTGTGTGTGTGTGTGTGTGTGTGTGTGTGTGTGGCGAGAGAGAGAGAGAGAGAGAGAGAGAGAGAGAGAGAGAGAGAGAGAGAGAGAGAGAGAGAGAGAGAGAGAGAGAGAGAGAGAGAGAGAGAGAGAGAGAGACTGCGAGCTTGTGCCACCCACCCACCAACACACAGGTTTTCAGAAATTGCTTACTTCTCGTGGCCACAAACAGTCTCTCTGGACACGTATTCGCTGTTCCGCCACTTCATACACAGCACGGCCTCGTATGGTCCAGGCTGCCCGGGCCTATTCCCCTGCTTGAATGCTGCCTTGGCGCTGACTGACAGAAGGCACGCCGCGGCGAGACAAGTGCGAGCTGTAAAACTAAGTAAGCTGTTGCAACACTGAGCCAGACCAAATAAACGCCAGCGACAAGAGTAAGGTGTCAGTTTTGAGTTGGTGCTAAAGCCGCAGGGGATAATAAGTCACCGCCAATGTCGAGGCGGCGGGCTGACCCGGTGCCTTTACTGTGACGTCCAAGGAAACAAATGGACACTGATATACTTGTGGGACTATCTGTTATATGGAGATAAAGAAAGCTTAAGTATTCATGATGGTGTCTTGGCCTTGAACTGCACATGGCAGGTCTTTGTGTGAAAGGGAGGTTGGGACGCGCGTGCATAGGGTAATTAGCAATGCAAGGGTGGAGGTAAACCAACACGCTTATACAAATCATTGGGTAGTGGTAGTGGTTGAAGAAATCATCTAGCACAGTTATGGTGAGTGCTGAGGCCACAAGAGGGTGGTGGTGTTGGTGGAGTTGCATTCTTAGAGGAAATAACACCTGGCGGCGGAAGACGAGGAGGGTGGGTGGGGTATGCAGTGACGTGTACAGCTCGGTGTAAGAGTGTATACGTGTGAGGGAGCACAGGAGACAAGTGTTGCGCCGTGACTGGCGGCAAACATAAACACACGAGGCACCGTAAGCCTCCCGCTACGTTACTCCCACGACCCCGCGTTCCTTCCTCTCTCAACCCCTTTCTCCTCCTCTCTCACCCCCTCCCCCACAACATACACAAGTCTGGCAGCAGCACCAGAGTCCGGAGTCAATGACATCAAGCCTAATACGTAAAGGTCAGGTCAGATGGTTTTGAGGAAGACACGTCAGGGAGGTTGATGCTCGACACTCCACGTCGACCACGGAGACAACTGGCGTGCGTGTGGCAGCGTGTCCTCGTTGAGGCGGGGAACATCAGACCGAGGCGACCCGCCCCCTTCACAGCCCCGTGCGCCACAGCTGCTTGGTTCATACCGGCCGAGACACACGTGTAGCACGTAGATGGCTCATCATCAAGGAATGAACATTACTAATCATGTTTCATCGGAAAATGTGTAACATTTTGTAAAGTCTCTTTTTACTACCACCACCACTGTCACTCCAAGGTCAGTCACAGTTGTGTACGACATCAAGTTCTGCGTTACCACAGTGCTTCAACATCTGCGAGCAGTACATCACTCCCGGAAAACTTTAGCTGATCTCCGTCAGCCACACAGGTGAGTCTCTCTGTGCTGCCGCCGCTCCACCTCATACCCGCTACGTGCACCACACGCCACTGCTCTCCTTCCCGACCCCACACCAAGCATCCTCAGGGTCACTGTGGCTTGAGAAAGAGTAAGGATCGGGTGGGGTGGGAAGAGAGGAGAGATGGATGGTGCCACGTGTTGCCTGTGACCACCCAAAACCCACGTCATCACACCTCCGATCAATTCAGTGGTATGTCCATGTGCACTGCTCTTCTTTAATCTTTGTATAAATAAGCACATAAATTTACAGTAATAATACTAGAAGGCAAATGAAGAAGAAGGAACAGAGGAGGAGGAGGAGGAGGAGGAGGAGGAGGAGGAGGAGGAGGAGGAGGAGGAGGAGAAGCTACCACGATATATAAGGAAAAGTGTGAGTCAGCAAGAGGAAAGGGAGAGGGAGGAAGACGAATAAGCCACTGGGACACACACACACACACACACACACACACACACACACACACACACACACACACACACACACACACACACACACACACAGTCTTGCTGTTCTATACTGGGTGAACAGGAAGAGAAATATAAACAGCTAAAGACTATTGTAACCGTCATTATATATATGTTTTTTTTTCTTATGGTGATATTGGTAAGTGTGACGCTAACAACCATATCTCTCTCTCTCTCTCTCTCTCTCTCTCTCTCTCTCTCTCTCTCTCTCTCTCTCTCTCTCTCTAACACTCACCACTGAGGTCACACCACCGTCAGCAGATCCTTGCACCAACTCACCTGCAAGCAAGAATAGAGAAAATTAGTACTAAAAAAAAAAAAAAAAAGACACCTTCCTGCGCATATAAGCAAAAGGGGAAAAAAATGTGCACAAGACAACACAATAAACAACGATTCAAAACAAATACATTTAAACACCCACAACCTGACCATCACAGGTAGATACTACGAGGCAGGGCAACACACACACACACACACACACACACACACACACACACACACACACACACACACACACACACACACACACAAAAGCCACCCCCAACCACCAACATTCCCTTCCTCTCCCCGCGCATCCCTTTCTCTTCCTCTTTTCCTCCACGCCCCCCGCTCTGTGATGACGAGGATGTTGCGTCATGATAATTTCACTTTTCATTGCAGCGGGACAACGGCAGCGATCCCCCGATCCGTGGCTCCCTCCCTCGCCTTACCTGCTGTGTGTGTGTGTGTGTGTGTGTGTGTGTGTGTGTGTGTGTGTGTGTGTGTGTGTGTGTGTGTGTGTGTGTGTGTGTGTGTGTGTGGGGGGGAGAGAGAGAGAGAGAGAGAGAGAGAGAGAGAGAGAGAGAGAGAGAGAGAGAGAGAGAGAGAGAGAGAGAGAGAGAGAGAGAGAGAGAGAGAGAGAGAGAGAGAGAGAGAGAGAGAGAGGAAGGATAAAGAAATATAACCACAGGTGGTATAACAGGTGGTGTGAGTTTAACAACTCGCCCTACGTGGAGACAGACCAGCTTTGATGGTGTCAGTAAAACAAAAAGGGTCATATCAAGCATTGTATAAACACATTTAGATATACATGTAAATATTTTAGATACATA
Organism: Scylla paramamosain; assembly: GCF_035594125.1. NCBI lineage: Eukaryota > Metazoa > Arthropoda > Malacostraca > Decapoda > Portunidae > Scylla > Scylla paramamosain. The sequence goes on from NC_087177.1 coordinate 15,080,617, forward strand.
CATGAATATTTCTAAACACACGGGTAGATATGAATCTGCGTATATATCACCACCACCACCACAACCACCACAAAAACAACAACAACAACAAAACACACACACACACACACACACACACACACACACACACTACCACCATCACCACCACCACCCCGTCAAGCAATAACATGGCGCTTCATTAATTTGTAAAACACTTTTGAGGACTGTAATTAAAATCCGAAATGAAGTGACTCATCACCGGCCGGGGCAAAAATCCCCGGCAAAACACACACCAAATTAAGTGTAGTGCGTATTTTTGGCGACGTGAACAGCGCATATTACCTCGTCCGTGTGGCGGCAGGGCAGGTGCGAGGCTCGGCGGCCGCCACCAGGTATACTCTGCGACCGGCCAAGATGTGTGTGTGTGTGTGTGTGTGTGTGTGTGTGTGTGTGTGTGTGTGTGTGTGTGTGTGTGTGTGTGTGTGTGTGTGTGTGTGTGTGTGCTGGGTAATACGGTGGCACGGTACAGTCTATCAGTGTAAGGCGTGATATACACTCGATGTAAAGAGTAAAGTGTCTTAATACGAGCACAAATCCAACACTAACTTGATATTCCTTGACAAAACAGGACGGCAACGTAAGACAATAATACAGTCTTCAGTAAAAGCCTGGCCGCACTGCTCTCCAAAGCACCAACTCTTCTGTCTAATAAAACTGTACTAAGCACTTCAAGACGTGGTGCTGCCTTATTAATTTGCATAAATACTACTTAGTTACCCGTCTAGTTCTCGTGTCGGTAGTTCACAAGGAGGGAAGTTAGTTCCGCCACTTCCTTCCCCCATGACCACCACCACCACGACCACAACCACAATCAGCCTCCCCCGGTACCACCCACCTCCTCCTCTTTCTCCCTCGGTGCCGCCCCTCACCGCCTCCCTCGGCGGAGATGCCCCACAAAAATATACCGCAAGAACATAACTGAGGCAGTCGCTCGCCAGCACGAACTCCCTCGACTAATGGCCCAGCGCTATTTTCTTTGAGAGAGGTAAAAAGACGCACCACTCTCGGAACCTCAAAAGCCTGGTCTTCATAAAAGTGAACCAAAATAATATACAAAATAAAACGCTTGGCTGCAAAACGATGGTCCAGCATGGCGAGATGAGGTGGAGAGAGGCAACGGAGGAACGCAGCGGGGCCAATGTTAGAGTAGGAACTGAGCCAGAAATTGTGAGGATCGTCCCAGGATGAACCAACGGTGTGGCAGTGGTCACGTGGCACTTAGGGAGAAGTATAGTATGCACTACATGATATAAAAAGGCAGCATTGTTTCAGGGACGACGGATGGACGAGATCTAAGATTGTGAAAAGAACTGAGGATAGACAAAGGATGGAGGAGGCGTAGTCAAGGAAGCAGATCGCTCAGCAGAGGCAAGAGATGGAAGGCAGAGAGAAGAGAAGCTGTCGTGTGGCAAGTACCTCGTAAGATAGGAGCGAAAAGAAAGGTACGTAAAAAGGACAAGAGGGAGTCGCTGCTGGAACAAGCACTATACTGTCCTTGAATCCTTACATCTCTCGCTCCCTTTTTCCGAGTACAGTTACTCAATTTATCAATGTTTCCTTCGTCTTCCAGGCTAAATCATCTTCCCTACTGATCCCTTGTTTCTGCAGCACCCCCTTCCCCACACATAGTACCAAATAATTTGCCCATCTATTTTCTGCTTCTAGGCTCTATCTTCCATGCCGCATCCTCTTCCTACGCTCAGACACCCCCATCCTTCCCTCCCCACCGCAGTGTCGCCGCACTCACCCCATCAGATATTTTGAAATGAAAACATCCTAAAACTTCCCGCGGAATGCTGATGCGCCGATTATCCTCAAACACAATTGCGATACGAGATAAGGCAAGTTTCCTGCCGCGCAGCGTGTGGGGTGAGGGTCGGAGGCCATGTCCTCAGATGCCAGATAACAACTCGCCGCGCTGCGACGTGCTCACGTCCAACACATTTTTTCCCTTACACACACACACACACACACACACACACACACACACACACACACACACACACACACACACACACACTTTTTTTTTTATCGATAAACTCTCACTGAGCCATTTCTATGTAAAATAGTCGTTTATAGAAATACACAAAAACAAGGTGTAGATGTGTATATCCAAATAATGATCACTGCCAGAGGCTATAAAATGCCCAACTTACAAGAATCCTTGATGGGGTCATAGTTCTTGCTTGTGAAGTCATGAAGGAGAATCAGCTTTAGCAAGTGATCCCAACTCTCCCCCCTTAGCCGGGAGAAGTAGGGATGATCCCTGCCTGTAAAGTCAGGTTGGTCCGGGCCACGCTGAGACGGACCTGTACAGGTATAAGGCATTTTTTTTCCCCCAAGGCGAGACGTTTGGTCACTTTCACACACGTTCCCCCTACTCCTTCATTCATCAACATTCTCACACACTGTCGCCACGTGCTGAACCTCCAGTGGGCGTGACGGCTGAACCTCGGGAATGGGTTTGCCTAGATGATCGAGGACCACGGAAATGACATCTCTTGACACAAGGACAGAACATTAATGCCAGAATGCAGTTTGGACACTGACCTGACGGCAACATGCAAGTGTCATATTGGTGCGTGGGCGCTGAAGGCTCAGATAATATCAATCTTGAGCCATGAAGAGCAATCATGGTGGTGGCAGCGACGGCGGAGGTGGCGGCAGCGGTGGTGGTGGTGGTGGTGGTGGTGGTGGTGGTGGGTGGGTGGTGGTAGCGGTGGTGGTGGTAACGGTGGCCGGCGGTAGGGGAGGGATAGAGGTGTGAGCGGCCAACGTGGCAATCATTAATCAATGCTGACCCCTACATCACCGCCGCTCACAAGCCGCAACCTCTTGGCCACATTACCTCCCGCCGCCACCACGCCTAAACCTTCGCCGTGTCTGGGAAATGCGCCACGCATATATATACCTTAGCAGTGATGCATTTTAGCATGTCATGTCACTGTAGCTCATTTCTCCTTAGAAAAGTCAGGCAAAGGAGAGAGAGAGAGAGAGAGAGAGAGAGAGAGAGAGAGAGAGAGAGAGAGAGAGAGAGAGAGAGAGAGAGAGAGAGAGAGAGAGAGAGAGAGAGAGAGGCGGGGGAAAGATAGAGAGAGGCGGGGGAAAGATAGAGAGAGGGAGGGAGAGTAGGGAGAGCAAGCCGCTGGTGGGCAAAAGTCGGGAGCGAGGTAAGACGGTCGAGAGGAGGCTGAGTGATGGAGGCGCGGCCCCAGGTGCCATTAATCAATAAGTGGGCACCCAGGCTATTACCAACCAAACGCCCATCATCAATAACCTGCCCACCCACCACCCACCCCCAATATCACACCAAACCCACCCCCACTCCACCCACCATCAGTACAACCCCTTCAAAACCTGGCCAAGCCAGGACCCGCCGCCACCATCACTACCTTCATCTCGCTAACACAGCCGCCGCCTCTCTAGTCATCACCTCACCAGCGATTCATCACCGAGCAACATCACCAAGCCCACCACGGCTGTCACTCATCACTAGCCGCGGTTCGTCCCTATCCATCACCTCCACCTCACTTTGCACACTCGTCTCGGCCAGCCAGACTCTCCATCACCATACAATAGCCTATCGCCAAGACTCACAAGACTATCGCCAACAACACTGCGGCATTAACATACAATGGCAGGGAGACGGCGCAAGCAAAGCAATGTCAACAAGAAACTTTCAACCCATTCTGAGGTCAACCCTTCTTATTGGCTCCCAGCTCGCGTCTCCCGCAGAGCCACGAGGGACACAGTCGGCATAGACTGAACGAACCAAACCTCGGACAACGCTGGCCAACCTTCGCCCCCAACACCCGGCCCCACGTCAAGACCTACCAGGATCTGCTCGGGCCACTAGCTCACTGTTGTGTAGCAGGTAAACCCTCACCTTTACCGCTACGGGTACACTGTCCCACCAGATATTTTCTTACACTTTCGTGGTCTTGGTCTCCGGTCTGTAGCACTGGTGAATTCACGTCTACATGACTGAGTTAAAGCATTACTTTTTACTGGTAATAAAAGAGAGAGCTATGTATTGCATTCACTCATATCAAGCTGATAATCGTAAACCAATACAGGAGAGCAAAGGCAAATAGACTTTATATATATATATATATATATATATATATATATATATATATATATATATATATATATATATATATATATATATATACACACACACACACACACACACACACACACACACACACACACACACACACACACACACACACACACACACACACACACACACACACACACACACACACACACACAGTCTTTCCCCCGTCTCTTCCACCAATACTAGCTATTACTCCCTCTTCCCTTCCTTTTCACCCTCTTCCATCCGCCTATTCACAATCCCTTTGCGTTTTTTTTTTCTCAGTAGTGTTGTTCTGTCAAAATTTTCTTTGCATGTCCACGCCGCCTCCTCACACCCGTCCCTCGGGCAGTCGTAGAACTCAGCCTCGTTCCTGGAGACGCAAAGAAATGAAAGGAAAATGCAACGGGTTCCTCTCTTGTGCGACACGCATGCAGAATTCTTTCTACAAATGTTTGGGCGCTGAAGGTCAGTCTTCGATTATTGAATGTGTGGTGGCGGTCGGTGGCCGAAACGTTTGAGGAGAATATTGTGGCGGGACGCTCGCTGCAAGGACCGCAGCACCAGACCCCATGATGGAGATGAGACACTGGCGGGCCGCGTACCTGAGAGCGTCACCCAAGGGTGGGAAAGACCGAGAGAGGCAGGAAGTGAAAGTTAGTGCATTAGACTTCAAGAAGGGCATTTTCACATTGCTCTAGTCATCTTGGCCCCGTCAAGGTGTCCCCTCCTCCAGAAGACGCCTTGCCGCCATCCAGTCACTGTGCATGGAGACAGTCTCCACCAAGCAGGAGATTCACAGCACAATACATGACTATATGCAATCAAGTAAATTAGTTTTCCTGATCTATCTACTATCTGCCCCTTCCTGAGATCGGGGTGAGTACACAACCAGCAGGCGGAATCTTTCCTTCAGCACAGCAGCAACAACAGCAGGGAGACGCAGCTTCCGCCACTGATGACGGAACCGTGATGGGCATTCCTAATATTTAGCCGCTGCGTGAGGCAGGTGTTGGCGCATCGCTCACCGCCGAGACATCCTTACCTTCACCCTTGTCCGCCGCCTTCCTCTCCATAAGCCAGTCCTGCTGACCGACACAACATACGATAGAGTTTTCCCACTGCAGAATCATCTTGGCATAATGCAGAGCCTTCAGCATGTGTCATATGTTTCCACCCTGCATCCTTCTTTGTAGTCTGTAAGCGATACCACTGTCGAATGCAAATTTTCTATAGTTCATGTATATATAGAGAATGCAATTTTGAACAGAAGTAAAATATTTTGATAAATTTTCTAATAGAAAAGATCAGCATCAATCAACGATCGAAGGAATGTAAACATGGCCAGCGCGAGCTAGTGCAGTGAGGGCTGCGCAGCGCTTAGTGATTAGGGAAAGCCAAGAAATCTCGAGTTAGATATTTCCACGGAGAGTTCGTGTTTCATGTGGTAAATGGTTTTCGGAGAAGAGAGAGAGAGAGAGAGAGAGAGAGAGAGAGAGAGAGAGAGAGAGAGAGAGAGAGAGAGAGAGAGAGAGAGAGAGAGAGAGAGAGAGAGAGAGAGAGAGAGAGAGAGAGAGAGAGAGAGAGAGAGAGAGAGAGAGAGAGAGAGAGAATGGGGCCGCGCTGACCGTTCTCAGAGCTTTCCGTGAGCAGTTTACTAGAGCAGTTGTAACCAGGCCTTTCACCCGCCCCTTCGCAGGCGACCGCTCTGTAGCAGTAAAACCCCACGCCTGAGCCAGACGCCATGATTGATACCCGTACCCTCGATAGAGTAACGATTCGAGTACGAATACGACCAAATGTCCCAGGCGCCATGCAGCTCATCGAAGTTCTTCACTCTATCCCGGGGTAGAATACTAGGAACATCGTGAGGTCGACAATGTAGATGAGTTACGGAGAAGGAAAGGGAGAAACTATAAGCTTCTAAGTGACCTGAGCAGCATCTTATGGAGGTTATCAAGAAAACCTCTTCGTCTCACTCTTTACTGTGGCAAGCAGCGAACCACCTTGAAGAATCTGAGAATTGTTGAGAGAGAGAGAGAGAGAGAGAGAGAGAGAGAGAGAGAGAGAGAGAGAGAGAGAGAGAGAGAGAGAGAGAGAGAGAGAGAGAGAGAGAGAGAGAGAGAGGGGGCATTGACAAGGAATTATCGCGTGGAATCACCAGGCACAGCAGCACCCTCAGCTCCCTCCCTCCACCCCCCGCTGCCCATCACACCATGCTGGCCGGCCAGCTTTAACCCGCCTCTTTAGGCCTACTCCGGCACTTACCTGAGCCGCCGAGCCGGACAGGAGCCGAGATCATCACTTGTGATGCTCAGACACGCCCGTAGCGCCACTCTCAAGCACCCATGGAAGGCTTCCTCCAGAGTCGCTCTCTCTACCCGGACCTTCTTCAGGCGCTTGGGACGCGGCCACCAGGTGCGACGCACAACCTACGCCACACTTCAATGCAAGCTAAACGAGACAAGAAAAGTACGGCAGCCCTCCTCTACAATCTTCCCAACATGTGTGTGTGTGTGTGTGTGTGTGTGTGTGTGTGTGTGTGTGTGTGTGTGTGTGTGTGTGTGTGTGTGTGTGTGTGTGTGTGTGTGTATGCCACCGCGCATGCACACATACAAACAACTACCTTAACAACAAGCAAGAGCTGCCAGCACACTCAATCAGTAAGGGGATAGAATGACGGAAAGAAAAAAACGAAGGAAATATTTAGCTCGAAAGAAATCAAATTTTTATCATTTGGTGGTGGGAAAGAAACCAGCGCGTTCCCTCAACGTCAGCAGCCAGCCTTGTGAGCCATACTGCCTCCGAGAGGAATCACCGCCAAGCAGGGAGCCGCAGCCACACTGTCATCTTGGTCTTTTAACCCAACGTCCTCTTGTCAACAAGAGGCCTTGGACAGGCAAGGGTACTCGCGTAGGTAAGTCACACGTCATTCTACAGAGAGAGAGAGAGAGAGAGAGAGAGAGAGAGAGAGAGAGAGAGAGAGAGAGAGAGAGAGAGAGAGAGAGAGAGAGAGAGAGAGAGAGAGAGAGAGAATCCGGAGCCTAATATCACATTCGGCCACTACACAAAAATTAGCCGCGCCACTCACCCGCGCAGCAAGAACCAACGCGGGCTGGGTGAGCAATTGCCGACGGACTCATCATGTTTTTTTTTTTTTTTCCCCCGCCGTGATCCTTCATCTGAGACGGTCACCAGCCACGCGGTCCCGTTAACCGCTGCTCCACCACTACTACTATTACTACTACTGCTCATTGCAGCACCCCCGCCGGCCAACGGTCCCTCCACTGCCACTCTCTCAACAGTTGGTGCCACAGACTCATCGCACCAGCGGAAGACAGTCATCCACCAGCCCAGGGAGCAGCAAGGCCCATGGACATGATAGGCAACAGGCACCACCGAATCACCGGCAAGAGCCACAGACACTCGCGCTCAAGCATCAAGGAGCCACAGAGCCAGCAGTCAACAGAAACCACAGACATGACGGTCAGCAGAAGCCACAGAGATGATGGCCGCGGCAGCATTAGAAGCCTGAAAGTCTTGGAAAGTGGTGAAGAGAAGCAGCAGCAGCACGACGTCAGAACAATGGGAGGTTCTTGCCGGGCTGCAACATGGCGGCTCACCAACCATTAATCAGACTAATGAAGGTGGCCACTTCCCGCCGCTGACGAAGGCGATTCTTCCACGCTCACAATTTTACGCTCCTCCCGGTCACGTCCCTCTCAGGCCGTCTGTGGTGTGCCTGTGCCCGCTCTCTCGCCTCCCTGCTGACGTGTGGGCACAAAGCCTCGCCCTACACCCGCCCCCCGACCCCTAACGTACTACAGACCACTGTATCGTCAGATTCTGCTGAACAGCGAAGCTCCGCACACCGCATACGTAATAATGATGCTCACTACTATTATTATCATTATTATCATTATATTAAAAGTAGTAATATTGGTGATGTCCCACGTGTTTTGCGGCCAGTTTTCCACAAGCGCGAGGAACGACGTGCCCTCCCAGCGGCAGGTAAACACACTTCTGCTGAGTCTTGAAAGGAAACTAATTAGTAGGTTTGCCCGAATCGTCCATCAGCGCCATCCGAAAGGCCTACAGGGCTAAATGAAGAAAAAAATCGTCTTAAATGATGGTCTTAGGGAATGAAATTCCTGAGATTCTTGTCAATACAAGCAACTGCACCACAACATGTGAATAGTCAAGGAAGAAGTCTTGCGAGAGTCTAATGCACAATAAATCATGAGTTAACGTTTGCACCGCCACACACGGGAGGCGTGGGAGAGGGGAAGGAGGGGAGGGTATGTCGGGGTCAAGCAACAGCAAGCACCCGTGAAGGGCACGTCTAGTTGAGGTGTCCCGCAGGGGTGTATCGAGCAGCGAAGGTATGCAGCCAGGACATGCCGGCACGAGGCGGCCGCTGAGGCCCAGGGTACACTGTCACTTGAACCGAGGACTCGTTTGGTGAGGGCTTGCTGGGGAATGAAGGGGCTTACTGGGGCTTGGCGGGGCTTACTGGAGCTTGGCGGGGCTTGCTGGGGTCCCACAACTCGCCTCACCTCACTCACTGCTTATTGGCATCCTCTAAAACATTAAAATTGCATCGGGGACTCAAGATTGCATACTGATAGAGCTGGCCAGCGGGGATGGCTGGTGGATGCTCGTGGGTGTCCACCATCCACCAGCCGCATCACATCGCTGCCACACTGCACTCAGCTCGCAACTTACTCTACCATACACACATTTTCTGAAGGAGCGTCTAAAGCTTTCACTAAGAGGGTCCAGTTCATGCGGGTACGGCGAGGCGGCAATGTGTGGCTTGGTCGCGTGGCCACCGTCCCTCGCCTTCCCTCCCTCAGCCCCAGGCCCTCTCCTTCCCTACCACGTCCCAGACCCTCACCCTGCCCTGTGTTCCCCACAACTTACATATCCACGTACTAAGTCTGCCGTTTGCATAGCCCACTTCACACGGCCTACAAGCTTGAGCTAAAAATCAGCCCCATAGTAAAGTTTCTACACCAACGCTAAACGCGGTTAGGTTCCAGATCAACCGTCGTGGTGAGAACCGGCAACGAGACAGCTTTCGGTGGGGGGAGGGAGGTCATCCACTAGGAAGGGGGCTGGGGACCGGCGGTAGAATACCAAACCCTATATCAGTTCTCTCATTCAAACAGCCGCAGGACAGTACTCATCGCACGGAGGCACCAAGCACGGCACAGAAACGAACAGACAGACGGCCAGCATCTCCCCAGCACGGCGAGAGGGACACATACCAAGAGTGTGAGGCACGCTAAAAAATATATTCTGGTGACCAAATGGCAACACCGCCACCACAGGCGATGTGCGGAAAGCAATGACCATTTACTGCTCAAGGCTACTAACACTTCCCCAGGGGATCATATACCAACACAGGGCCGCCATCACTGCCTGGTGAACCCTCCTCACCGAGGATGACAGACGTGAGGCCAAAACACCACCGCCGCACAGGACCCCACCAATGGCGACAAAGCAGTGACACTAACGCACGTCAACCCTCACACACCGATGCTGCCCACCACTCCCTCCTTCCCCTTCCTTTGCCGTCAGCTTTCCCACCCATTTCTTATGGCGTGATGCTCCTCTAAATGGGAATAGGCGCCTACTTAATAAGACGCCAAGGAAGCAAGATCTGGCGTGGTGGAGATGCGAAAATCGAAGAAATAAAAGATCTCTGCCGTGAATGGCGACGGAAGCTGCGGGCATCAACTGCTGTTCTTTGTGACTAGGCCGTCGCCCGCGCCCTCTGGTGCCCCGTACAGCTGCTCCCACTACACCCATCGTCCACACCAACCTCCCTCCCAGGCTGGCTGCCTCCTAGACTCTCTTACCTCTGTTCCTCACACCCACGCTGCTTCAACCGCACACAGACTCACTCCATCTTCGTGTGTGTACACACACTACTAACCTATGTGTACATAACCTCTACCAAACGTGTTCAAATTCCACACGATCCTATTTATACACCCTCCGAACCACTAACTTTTTGTGTACCTCCCACACCGTCACTGCTGTATACACCACACAGACCTACTTCGTAAAATGTCTCGAGAAAAAAAAAGGAAGAAAAGAAAAGAAAAGCACGCCCTTAGGTTAATTTCCTCGTGACAGGACAGTGCGTCAATCTCTTCCCTTTCCATTGATATGAGGTTTCCAGTCCCGCGAGAAGAGGGAAGCAGCGGCCTCCCTTCCTGTCTAGACACCAAACACGAACAGTCCACTCGGAGCATCAGGCTGCTGTGAGTGAGGGCGAGGACCCATGTAACCTCAGTGTTTGATGCTCGGAACCGAGGCCACAATTCGTCCACGGCCGGCCAAGTGTGCTTGTTTATGGACAATGGCCATAAACAAACCTGCGCCGGCTAGTCCAAACAAACACGGCAGGGTAGTGGTTGGGGTGCCAGTGTTTCTCCACGAGGGCGGGTCAGTTCACGGCTTGTCTAGGACCTACACACACACACACACACACACACACACACACACACACACACACACACACACACACACACACACACACACCACCATAATAAACATCATACATTTTTTTCCCATCACATATCTTGCTTCAGTACATGCAATGACAAGAAAATCTAAACGACTGCCGTATCTAAACTTAAGAACAACAACAATGACACGGACGCTCAAGCAAAAGATCATTGCCAGAATCTCTCCTTGCAAGTCTCACCTTCCACAACACAAAAAGCAGCATGCGCCTCAAAAGGACAAAGCCAATGCAATCATCGCCAAGTAATCCTGCGTGAAGAGAGGACGTCGGGAAGCTGATGCGGTACGCGGACAGGAGCGACAAACTCACCACTTTTTCTAGCATCCCATCCAGGTGTGGTGGAGGCGGAGGGCTGGTGGGGGCGAGGATCGGGGAGGGACGGAAGTTTACACTATATATGGTAAAAACTTGATCTGCTTCTCAGTGGGCTGGAAAAACACTGGCACAAGACAACCTGCAGAACAACCCCACCAGTGCGTGTGGCCAAGAGACGCACACCCACGCCCTGCCCAGACACACACACACACACACACACACACACACTAAATAACTAACTAACCAACTAAGTAATAAACGTAAAAGTTGACAGAAACATGCACGTGGGTGGGTGTATGCCAGAGAGAGAGAGAGAGAGAGAGAGAGAGAGAGAGAGAGAGAGAGAGAGAGAGAGAGAGAGAGAGAGAGAGAGAAAGGGGGAGTAACCCGACGTGGGCCGCTACGCCTCGCGCTCCACCCACTTCCTTATACACTCCACCTAACGTCCTAGCTCGACGGCCTTGCCAAAATTATGGTGCTGCCCCAGACTGCTCGCCCCTGCCCATCATGGGGTGTTCATGACCTGCCGTGTGTGTGTGTGTGTGTGTGTGTGTGTGTGTGTGTGTGTGTGTGTGTGTGTGTGTGTGTGTGTGTGTGTGTGTGTGTGTGAGAGAGAGAGAGAGAGAGAGAGAGAGAGAGAGAGAGAGAGAGAGAGAGAGAGAGAGAGAGAGAGAGAGAGAGAGAGAGAGAGAGAGAGAGAGAGAGAGAGAATGATATTAGCTAAGTCTCTGCACAGCATCCACAGATCTTCGTCTTCTGCAACGTGCAATTTGTACCATCCACAACTCAACCCCTCCTCCCACACACACACACACACCGCCGCCATCACCACCACCCGAACTGGCGCCTTTCTGATAACTTTCCAAGGCCGATCATTTACACGGATCCGGCGAGCAGTGACTACATGATGACTGAGATGAGACTGTCAATCAAGCTAAGTGCAGCTCCCAATATTACTCATGGCCACAGTTATGAGGATGGCTCAGGATCCTCCGTGCCATCAATTAACAACAACAAAATCAACAACAACAACAACAACAACAACAACAATTATATTTTTTACCCGAGACTTCTGATACGTGGGGGAGAAGCAGGGAAGCAGTATCTGAAGAAGAAAAGATGTAACTGTGGGTATAAAGTAAATGATGAGGGAAAGGGAAGAGTGGAGAGAGGTTGAATCTGAACATCAGAGTTCAGGTGAGGAAGGGAATAGTGCGAGGCAGCAGGAGACGGAGGCTGAGCGGTGGGGCGAGAGAGGGCTGAGGGAGCCAAGATGGTCGAGGGAGAGCGGAACGTGGCGCCCAGTCAGCAGGGAGGCGTGGCAGGGAACGGCAGGGGAGCGTGAAGATCAAAGTCCTCCTTGCAGGCAGGAGGGAGAGGTGGAGGAGGAGACCCCTGGCTGCGACCACTTTATGATAGTCGCTACTATTTATAGGGCGTCTTGTGTAACCGTGGAGGCGGCCGCTATGATTTGATGGAGCGTTAGTTTCATGTGCTCAACGGCCTGTCATTAGGCTTTATGGCTTCACGTTAAAACCTGACTGGGAGTCACAGAGGAAAGGCAGTGACGCTGCCTCCACTCCTGTCCTTGTTCTTCTCTTCCCTGTTACTCGGCATCATTCTTACCTACGCAATTAAACCGCCTTGCATGCAGGGCTCACTCCTGCAATGCTGAGAGAACTCTGAAAAATTACTAAACACAGCGATAAGACCCTTGGGGAGCTATGGAATGTACTCAACAGTGGCATATGACTCGCTCCAGCCGCACTAAGTTTCCAGAAAGCAGCTCGACAAGCCATAATGACGAAGGTGGAGACGAGCCTGACATGACGTTCAAGATAACACCCAGACAGACAAGGGTAAGGTGGATGGAAGATATAGAGGTTGTGTGTGTGTGTGTGTGTGTGTGTGTGTGTGTGTGTGTGTGTGTGTGTGTGTGTGTGTGTGTGTGTGTGTGTGTGTGTGTGTGTGTGTGTGTGTGTGTAGACATCACTCGTGTGGACATATGTACATACGTATGTACTACATACGTACGCACATGTACATGGAGGGTGCCAGTGTGGTTGTTGCGTAATGATGTGTATGAAGCTGCCGATGGTGGCGAGAGACTGGAAGGCTTGCGTGGAAGAAGTGGTGATGTGGATGGAAGGAAAACTGGTGACGCCAGGAATTGCAAAATTGTACAAGTGGCGATGCGGGTGGAAGGAAAACTGGTGACGCTAGGAAATGCAGAACTGTACAAGTGAAGTGATGAAGGGTGGCAAAAGAAAGGCGTAGGTGGAAGGGTTGTTTCATCTGCGGCGGTGGTTATGGAGGTGAAGGGTGGTGAGGTGATGGTGCAGGATGGCTGGTGGTGGACGCTGCCGCGGCAAGGGACGGGGCCCAGCAGTGAGGCGGAACCGAGCAAGTTGTTCCTCGCTCCACTGGCACGCGGGCCCTGGATGTGGGTCACGCGGCCCACTCCCTCCACCACACGCCGCAGGGCACAAGCACAACCCCAAAAATCCCTCAGCCGACTAGCTGCTACACGCCGTGTATTCATTGCCATCCTTATGTGTACTCGTCAGGAGAGGCTCCGTCACCCTTCAGGGAATGGTGGGAGGGTTACCGCTGTCATCCTGCAGGGAATGGTATGAGGGTTACCACTGTCATCCTGCAGGGAATGGTATGAGGGTTACCACTGTCATACTGCAGGGAATGGTATGAGGGTTACCACTGTCATCCTGCAGGGAATGGTATGAGGGTTACCACTGTCATCCTGCAGGGAATGGTATGAGGGTTACCACTGTCATCCTGCAAGGCATGGTATGAGGGTTACCACTGTTATCCTTCAGGCGTGTCACTGGCGTCACCATTCGGTCGCGATACCTCCTACCCCCAGGATGAGAAGTGACGCGCGGCAGAGGAGTGCTGTGCCTTGCTACCTGCGTGTCCCTGTCCCTCGGCTAGCGGTGTCAGCGACCTCTAAGAAGCGACAAGCTCAGCAGTTCCCTCCGTCAGCTGAAGGTCGTGAGGCATCGCAAGTTATGGCGCCAAGTTGATGATGTGAAGGTGAGCACTACGTAATGATAATGGTAAACTTACGTGAGTTAGCACTGCAGTGAGAGGCACATGAAGAGATAGCAAGTCAGGGAGGAAAGAACGAAGAAGTACTAAAGCGTGTGAAAGGTAGCCCAGTCCCCCATATCCCCTTCCTTCAGCACTCCCTCTCCCCCTTCACAGTCCCTCACGCCATCTACAAAAAGAGTAGCCCATGGGTGCTCTGTCCCGACTCCTACATCATGGCGAAGAAAGAAGGGAGGCAGCAGTAGAGAGAGAGAGAGAGAGAGAGAGAGAGAGAGAGAGAGAGAGAGAGAGAGAGAGAGAGAGAGAGAGAGAGAGAGAGAGAGAGAGAGAGAGAGAGAGAGAGAGAGAGAGAGAGAGAGAGAGTGGGGGAAAAGAAAGAGAAAAAAAAAGTAAAAGGTCCAACGCCGAAAATGAGAGCAAAAACTTGAGGGAGGGTAGCTGTGGGAGACGGAACGGGTGGTAGGGAAGGGATGAGGGGAGGAAATCAACCGAGGGAAGGAAGGGTAGAGGGACAGGGCTGAGGAGGGGAAGGAGCTAAGAGAAAGACAGACAAAGAGAGAAGGGTAAAGGAAAAAAGGTTATATATATATATATATATATATATATATATATATATATATATATATATATATATATATATATATATATATATATATACACACATATACATATATATATATATATATATATATATATATATATATATATATATATATATATATATATATATATATTATACGAGGGATTGGCAAAGCGAGTGAGAAAATTTGATATACAGAAGGATAAGTGAGACTTGTGAGAAAAAGACGGAGAGTAATATGGAAAACTGAGAGAAGGGAAACCACCAAGAAACGGATAGAGGGGAAGGAGGGGAGAAGCGTGGGGAGGTGGAGGGGCTGAGCAATCATCACCTCTACCAAGTGATTTTTAAGTACGGCTCACGACAGAGGGATCAGTAGAGGAATGGAGGAGGAAAGGGGGCAGATCCAGTAGTCTTCATACCCATATCCACCCCTTACCTCCCCTCCACCCACCCACCCACACACACCCACACCCACACACACACACACACACAGGAAGAAAAATGACAGCCAGCATGCACCCGACTATCCTTTTCCAGCTCTCTATGACCTCAGAAAGAACTTGACGCCCACTGTACAGTACTACAAGGAGGGTGCCGAGTCCCGTTGTTCCACAGAGGCGCAGTGCGGGGTGCCATGGCACGCCGAGTTACCGGTTACCACAAAAGGACAGTGCGTCCGTCCGCCACCCAACATAAGGAAAAGCTTGATAACTTCAGTCATGAACTGAACATTTCCGCGTAAAAGATTCTTTGCCGGCACAGTCCCGGAGCAGCAGTGGCAGAGAGAGAGAGAGAGAGAGAGAGAGAGAGAGAGAGAGAGAGAGAGAGAGAGAGAGAGAGAGAGAGAGAGAGAGAGAATCGGCAACAGAAACTATCCGAGATGTACAAAAGGTCTGCATAACAGTAAGCGCAGTCCCTCCCCCCGCCAGACCACTAACACGACCACCAGTGCTGCATGTTCTGCAGGGCAGGTCACAGACACAACCAGCAAACCCTGCCGGCGGCGTGGCCTGCGCGTGCTGCTGTGCTGGTGCTCAGTCTCACACGCAGTATCTGGCGGTGAATTTTAACAGAATGACCGAGAGGGGAGGAGGAAGCGGGGCTACCCTCCGCCCTGCCCCACATTGGACCGTCTCGGACGCAGCTGCCGTATTGTTGTGTACAAAGGGCCGGGCCGGGGGAGGCGAGGTTTAAACCGCCACGCGGAGTTACCGAGAGTCCCCGATGGTGATGCTGTTGCTCCTGATGCCGATGCCACAACGCCACCCCAATGCTAAGAGAGCCAACCCTCGACTCCCTCTCTGGTGGAGGAGTACACAGGAGCAAACGGGAGTCATCGTTACCTACTGCCAACAGCTCCAGCCACACCTACAACACTCGCACCACAACCAGTGCACATTTCTAGTCCTCGTTTACGTTATATTTCGTTGGCATTTCCCAGAGGAGCCATAAGGTGGGAAGAAAAAATAAATGTCAGTATAAAATCCCTTCCACGGAGAGAGGCGACACGGGAGCTTGCAAGAGATGAGCCCCGTCCTTGGGCGAGGAAGTGGAGCCGTGAAACCCGAACGACCGTTGGAAACTTAATCGGTTGCCATTAGACTCCGCCATTCCCGAGAAATGGGAGGGGAGAAGGACAATAAGTGAAGTAGGTGCAGGAGGAGAACGGCGGGTGGAGGAGTGCAAGATGGCGGGAAGGAAGGCGAGGGGCAGCAAGGGAACAGCTTGAAAGGAAACACAGTAGAAAGAGAAACTAAACACGGAAACACCGGAACATGTCAGAAAGAAAGTAACACAAAACAACAGAAATGAGGAAGCCCATCACGCGGACGCCTTCAGGAGACGGTGGCGGTGCTGTTTTACAGTGAGGAGCGTGTACTACCACACCCCACCACTACATTCATCGCTCCGCATAGAGCTGCACGAGGTATGGCAAGGGGATGGAAGGCTGGCGAGACGAACGGAAGCTACCATAACGAAGGGAGAGAGACATAGACATCCGCGGGCGTTTCGCCTCTAACACGGGATCCTGAAGCAAGTCACCTCGAGGGCTGCTTTCCCCAAGGCTACAAGGTTATAGCTTGTGTCATAAAGCACGACTCCACGAGCTGCAAGCTGGCCTGTCCCAGAACAGTTATACAAGTATGGGACACAGCCGGCTTACGACTACTTCCGTGGTGACAACAGATATATAAGAGACCTTGAAGCTGGGCTTGAGGTGAGCCTCGAGTGCACCTAACGCTATCAGTGTGAGCACGCGCACAAGACCACTCCACTTACTTATCAGCAGATAAGTGTAACATCTTATGAGGTCACACGATAAGTACAGCGAGGAGCGCAGCATGCCTAGACTACCGTGACACCCTTATAAATGTTCCCTCGCGTTATGTCCAAATAACGACTTCACATAAGCGGAAAGGTCTCCAAGGAGCTGCTACCGTCACGCCGCCGGGTAACTCGGTGGCCCTGGCCAGCCTGAACAACAGCCGCCGGGGAGTCAATAAATACTGTTATCGCTCACATCTGTATGATAATCTTATCGATTTTCCTCTCCACTAACAGCCATTATCTACGACGGAGAAATCCTTAAAGCATCCCGAGCCTCACTGGAAGTTAATTGACACCATAAAATCGTACCAAGCCAAAAACTTTACCGTGAATGACTGGGCTACCGACGGAACCGATCCTCAATGACTTCAAGCCAACCACACAGACACCCAACAGAAGATGAGCACTAGGCAAGCAGGAGCGTATACGAGGTAACGCCCTCCCTCCAGCCCCGGCCTCCGATAAGGAAAAGTTCTCGACATGATAATGCTAGACGGTCACGTGCACGACCTTGGAGAGCCCTCGCCGCGCCCTTTAAGGCAAGTAGCTTTGTACAAACAATTCAGGGATGTCTGCCCTTCCCCCTCCCCTTACAATACTGGCTGATGTTGCTACTACTTATGA
This sequence comes from Scylla paramamosain, assembly GCF_035594125.1. Lineage (NCBI taxonomy): Eukaryota > Metazoa > Arthropoda > Malacostraca > Decapoda > Portunidae > Scylla > Scylla paramamosain. Next base: position 15,098,212 of record NC_087177.1, read on the forward strand.
CAATACCACCACCACCACCACCACCACCACCACCACCACCACCACCACCAACAACAACAACAACAACAACAACAACAACAACAACAACAATATTTGAAACAGCTTCCGTGTAATGGATTAGATACAATGTCCTAGACAAAAAAAAATAAGAGAAAACGAGCAAGAAAGAAAATAGGGAATCGTCTACAATAAAGATTACCATTATATTATTATCATTATTATATTATTTTTATCATTATTATTACTATCGTACTTATTACAATACCAGACCCCTCTTTACGCGCGCACGCGCGCGCGCGCACATATATATATATATATATATATATATATATATATATATATATATATATATATATATATATATATATATATATATATATATATATATATATACATATACACACACACACACACACACACACACTGCTTGGCGGCACTTGCCACGAAGTCTCCCTCACCTTGGCCTCAAATCTTCCTTTGTGTGAAGATGAAATATTGCCTATTCTGATGTACATACGTAAGTGCGTACGCACGCATGCACGCGCACACACACACACACACACACACACACACACACACACACACACACACACACACACACACGTATTATTTCTCACCATCTTCTCACATCTTCCACCACGTGTCCCTAAATCAAGGATCATTTAAAAGTTCTGAGTTCCATTACCCACAGGAACAAAGCGTGCCATTCACGCTTGCTGACACAATCAGGTGAGCACTGCAACGGCTGAGGGTGCCTATCTTGACTGCTGCTCAGTGTGGCACAGGTATGGCTGTCTCATAACAAATGCGTGCCGGCGTCGAGGTGGCAGCGGTAGTGGCGTCAGGCTCCAGCAACAAGTTGCCCACCATCGCCACCCAATACTTGCCGCCCTCGCCATCCCTCAGCCGCCCGGCCAAACGCCCCCCACACCTCACGCTGCACCACTCTCTCCTCAGTCGCGCTCCACACTTCACCGACTATGCTTCTTCAGTGTCAGACTCACGACTTACATCTCACAGGATTCTGGTTTCCAGCGCTCAAGAAACATCTACCCCCTATACCTGTTCTCAGTCCCTCAACGCCATTGGTCACCTACCTCGCACGGCCCCTCTTCGTCTGCCACAAAGTTGCTCCTCCAAACACAACAAAATACCACAGTTCCTTCTCTTCCCAAGCCAGGAGAAATAAATACAGGTTTTCTGGCGATGGAAACACTCGCACGAAAAAAAAAAAACCCTATGATGTTGCACTTTTATACACATTTTCTGTCCTCGTGTTGACTAAAATTTAATTTACCAAATAACACCTCACAATCCTATTCCTCCTCTCTCTCTCTCTCTCTCTCTCTCTCTCTCTCTCTCTATATATATATATATATATATATATATATATATATATATATATATATATATATATATATATATATATATATATATATATATATATATACACACACACACACACACACACACACACACACACACACACAAGCGTACATGTTTGCTAGAATGCTTAACTATTTGTTACTATACATCAGCTCTCTCTCTCTCTCTCTCTCTCTCTCTCTCTCTCTCTCTCTCTCTCTCTCTCTCTCTCTCTCTCTCTCTCTCTCTCTCTCTCTATATATATATATATATATATATATATATATATATATATATATATATATACACACACACACACACACACACACACACACACACACACGTGTGTGTGTAACTTCCTGTGGGTTTACTGTGTAAGCAAACATTACATCAGAGCTTCCCTTTATGACTTTTGTAGTTATTATCACGACTGTCGCATTAATGTTCCTCGCTAGACCCAAGCCGCTGCTGTCTACTGTTAGCAGTAAGCCTGCGACGCGAGACCGCTGACCAACACCATGTCCTAGCAAGGGAGACCTGAAGGAGGCAGAACTCTCCCATAGCATACTTAATTTACTTTTCCGCAGCCAAAATACTGTCTTTTCACCCAGTGAGCAATCCCCCTCCCATCCCTCGTCTGGGGCCTTACTTCATATCAATTGAAAGATACACGCAAGCAACCAAAAGCCTGTGGAGGCAGCATCTCACAGCAAGAGACGCTGCGTTCAGATGAGCGGCACGGAGAGGCAAGGGAGCCGCGTGCACCCGGCCGCGCCTCCCTCCCTCCCTCCCACTCGCCCGACACAGCTGACCCGCGCCGCCCTACCTGAGAGTAGAGAGAATATCCAGAGTTCATGTTGAGATCGAGGGCCTGGGCGTGCTCCTGATGGGCCGTGACCAAGTCGGTGCTCCTCCTGTGGTGGCGGTTAGCGTCGTCGTGAGGTTTCGACGCGTCGCTTGTAAGGGGGCTCCGCCGCTCGCACAATCGTACATAGCAATTCACTATCCCTTCACCATCACTACACTAAACACTGCCCACTAGGTGTGAAGGCACTCTTCTTATACCTCCTGCACAGTGCCAAGATAGATAACTGGCAGACACACCAGCACAACGCTGAGCCCAGCCAGCCACGCAGACAAGATACGCTGCTGAGCTGAGCGCAATTCCACTCCCTCCGGTGTCCTGGACAACACTGAGGCATGGCGTGGTGGGATTGGTGGCGGTCGAGTCCATTCTTGCCTCACGGGGGAGGTATCTTGCCCTCTAATCATGGATTTTATATTGCCGACGACTCTACTTCACAAACTGTGCGAAGTTTTGGTTATAGCAAAGAGCTTATCATGATGTTGAGTCGGGGGTGTTGAAGGTGGTCGGCACAGCAGGCCTGTTGAAGGGAGCTGCTGCTGCTGCTGCCGGGGGTGCCAGACAGCACCACGTGGGATGCATGCCACCAGCCCCACCACCTCAGCCACCTTCAGGGGGGATGCAGGAGAAAAGCCATCATCTCACGCTCGCTGTTTACAGTGTCAAAGTCTGACCTGCACTCACCTCCACCGATCCCTCGGCTCGGGACATGTCTGGTGAAGGTAAAACATGAAAGCTGTCCCTCTCCCTAGTACTGGGAGGCCCACACCTCACTCGTTTCTATCTTGAGAGAGAGAGAGAGAGAGAGAGAGAGAGAGAGAGAGAGAGAGAGAGAGAGAGAGAGAGAGAGAGAGAGAGAGAGAGAGAGAGAGAGAGAGAGAGAGAGAGAGTCTTTTATTTATTGATGCAACAATAAATGTATTAGTTTGGTAATTTATGTCCGGGGGAGGCCAATCAAAGTTAGTGTGGTGTCCTAGCGCCAAAATTAACCAATCCAACATGTACTACCTCTGCTGGGGACGATGGCTAGATGGGGAGTAGCGAAACCTCGCCCACCTGATGGGTGTGGAGGTACTACGGGGGGATGGTGAGGGAAGACGAAAGAAGGAGGGAATGAAGGAGGAGGGGTAACAGAGAGATGGAGGGAGAGAGGGAGGAAGTAGCGGGAGTTCCAAACCACAAAGAAGTAATTTTTCACGAGTAAGCCGTAGGCTTCATCCATTTACTCCCTGGTGGTCATTGTAACTGATCCGCTACGCCCCGTCTCTGAGATTGTTCTGATGCTTGCTAATCAAGGTGTTCACTGGCTGTTCAGCTTCCCGCCGCTTCCCCCACTTGCCAGCCTCCGGCTGCTTCCTTCTCAATGGGACATTGCATCAGGAGTGACGAAAAGCGCTTCTCATTCCTCCTACAGATGTGTTTGTTTCCCTACGGCTGAAAGCAGAGGCGTGAAGCTCTTCGACCAACAGTCTCGCCTTGCCCTTTCCAGTCTCCGTCCATCGCAATTAATGGCTTATTAAACCGATACTTTTATAAGCATCCTTTAGCAGATGTAGGTTGACAGTATGGTTCAGGGTCCTGGTTCGTACCATCTCTCAAGTATAATAAGGCCGATAATTCCCAGCTGATTACCAACAATGTGAATAGCAAAGCCGCTCTCGTCACTCACCTCTACAGTTTGTGTTCGCAGTTCCTGTGCTTACTTTCCCATCGAGTGTATCCTTTTACTTCCTGTACTGATCAATGTCTTCAGTCATCTTTCGTCATCACCTACTCAGTCTTTACATATATCTGGAGAGGTACTGACAATAATCATCATTCCTTCAAGTTTCTTGTGAAAGGAAACAGCTCTTCCAGAAACGGTCCGTGTGAATGCGAGTCGCAGGAAGTGGTGGCTCGCAATGCTATTATCGTTTTCAACAGAATATCAATCAACAGTTCCCCTGGCTCCCGCGCAGTACTATTATGACTGGAAGCCTTCCTCCAGGCAATCTGTATTATGCCAAGCTGATGGATTCTAGCTAATCACCTGCTCGCTGACTCGTGCTCAGCTGATGACTCTGGGAACCACTGGATATGGGTGGAGCAACACTAGCTGCTCCTGGCTCGTCAAGAAAATTATGCAAGAAAAAATGTGCTTACAGCTTACTGATCAAACTGCCAGGAGGTTTTGACTAATCGAACAACCAAAGCACGCAACCGAGGAATCAATTACGACTACTGGTAAGTCAAGGAGCACGTTACATGACGACAAATAAAGCAAATTCAATGACGCTTGGCTCCTTAATTAATGGGAGTACCTCTAAGGAGAGTCACATATGAGTGAGACCTGAGAGACGTAAGACATTTTTCGTATCACTTTTTTAATTACAGATATGCAATACAACGGCGAAAGTAATATGCATACCAGTGTACACGTTCACTCGTACACGTAACTCCCTCCACCCCCCCACACACACACACATTTCCTCCACCCTGTCTCTTCGCTGTTCCAAGCCGAGTGTCAAGAGGCCGCGAGGTTACGTCACATAACACACCAACAAATGCCACATTATTACATTAAGCGTAATGAGTAGAGCTATGAGCAACATTAACAAACATACGAGCATGCTTTTTTCCAGCTATTAAATGAGCGAGCTAAATATATTTAGATTACGGAGATCTGACGCCGAGAATAACTAATTAAGTATAGCAATTTTTCCACAAAACATAAATAAAGATCCCTCTCCTCACATACAAGCTTCGCTACTGCTTACTTTGAAAACAAATAATAAATACACAGTATCTAAGACTCTCTCTCTCTCTCTCTCTCTCTCTCTCTCTCTCTCTCTCTCTCTCTCTCTCTCTCTCTCTCTCTCTCTCTCTCTCTCTCGTTCGACATAGCACGGTTTCGCGTTCATCGGTACAGCGCTACCTCGGAGCTGGATTCTGGATACAAAAATAATAAATACGAGTATATTAGTATGAAAGCGATTTTTTTTTCTCTCCTTTTCGTACCGTCCCCTGACAAGGCGGCGCTTGGCAGAACTATGAGTGAAAACAGCTCTATACAACTTGCCAGTAATACCACGGAGAAATGCGAGTTATAAAATCAAACCGCAACCTAATTTGAGTAAAAAAAAAAAAAAAAATCTTGGTTCATGATACAGCCGCCGCTACATCTTGCAGATGGCTGAACGCAGCGAGAGGTTCTCTCAAACCGGCCGTCATCTGGTTCACGGAGGTTCATTAGCTCTTCCCCTTCACCGCCAGACGTCACGCCAGTGTCATGTACAGGCCATGGTTATGCCGTTGCCTACCTTTCTGCACACTAATAGTCTTTAAAGATTGTATGCTTTCTTTATCGAATTACTAATACACTGGATAATTTCTTCCTAAGGTTATTTGCCAAGTCAGTCACTCAGCTTGAGGAATTTGCTCGTCACCACTGGAGAGGCTTGATATAACTTCATCTGTCAACTTCCGCCTCCCTCCTTCACATTACAGGAGCCGCCATGCCTCACGTGGCATAAGGTTTCAGCCACTATCTCACAAGTTCACCTTTGGCCTTGCTTGCTGGCACAGTCCTACACCACTCCTGCCAGAGGGATCCAAAGGAACAGACTAGCCAGTACTTGCAGCAGTCCGATGACATGATTATTCCAAACCAAAGCCCAGGAAACTTCAACAGCCTATTTTACATATTACAGCATTGCGTAAACCTATATTATGCTCCTCAAAGCATCATCAAATGAAATGTGGTCCGCAACACGTAACCTGATTGCAATGCCCACTGGGAAAAGATCGAATAACGAAGTCTTTAATAGACGTAAACATAACCTACAAAAAACCTTTGGTGTTCTTCACACAGTTTACATTGATTCGACTTTTCGCGAAGCATAAGACATAACTATATAAGCTACGGAATATTTTGAAATATAAACAACTGACATATCCCTTTGGTACTCATTTCTGTAGACAGACTTGTAACAATGAAGCCTTGGCAGCTAGTGACACTGAGAGTCCTGACAGGTGCTGCTCATAATTAACATATTGGTATCTGAATGAAATTATGGACCGGGTTACGCTTTACACAAGGGGACACCGGAACATAAACGCAATGATGGCAGACAAGCAAGGCCCACAACTGCCGCCCAGCAGGATCGCAAGTGTCTGGGCCGCCCGTGCCAACACCCCTCCCCTCATCACACACACACACACACACACACACACACACACACACACACACACACACACACACACACACACACACTTTAAAACTGCGCCCTTCACCCTCACGAAGATGACTGATGAAGTCAGCGAGGGCGACCAGTTATGGCATTCGGTCTCCCAAAACAGAATCCATATGCCTCCTCATTCTGCAGGCGCCCTACACTGATGCGCTCCTCGATACTGCATGGAGCTGCGCGCCAAGAGCCATACGAATCACCGGCCGCATCCTACACTTAGCAACAAAAACAATAAAACTATTAAGACCACTCCAGCCGATGGCTAGATAACATGCCCGGCGCCGAAGCTCGCCACTGCTTGGGCAGAGCACGTCACGCTAAAGCTGGGACTGAAGCAACTCCTAGAACATAAAGAGGATTGAATGTGATTCCTCACCTGGCAGCCGCCCTCCCCAAAGCTTAGCTCCAACCTCACTCACGCCTGAGCTGATTATCGAGCAAACGTCAAGAATCAGCTGGACTCAGCCTGGCTCAGTGCCGCCACAGTCCTTGTGTGTGTGTCTGTTTCGCTTTGTAAATCACCTCATCATCACCGAGGCACCTCATCCTCGTCCCATACCTCTTCCTACCTGCAGCCCGCTTCGATCTTGTGAGTATAAAATCAATTCCCCCACCATTGCTCCTCCCCAAACATCTCTACCCTTCTTCCAAACAAACAATTACCCATCTTCCTGCTGTCCTTGACCCTGCCTGAGCTGATTAACACCGCCTCAAACACTGCCTTCCCCTCGCCACTAAGCAAAGCTCCGCCACAGAACCGCCGCCGCTCCCTTGCAGGGCGACAAACAGCTTCTTCCCTTTAGTGTACATAACGCAGCTCGGGAGTCTAATCCGTAGCGGCATCTGTTTCCTCCTGATGCCGCTAGCTTCCTCCACTCCTCGTCTCAGTCCCTGGTACCGCCAGCTCCCTAATATCCTACTTCTCCCGTGGTGCTGCTCACTCGCTCTGCTCTCTGCTCTTCCTACTCCTCTTGCTTTTCCTTCTCCAACTCCTGCTTCTCCTTCCCACCAGCAATTCTGGCTCACTACTCCTCTTCTATCCCAGGCACTCGACTCCTCTCCACCCAAGCTTCCGTGGTAGGGAGGAGAGGGGGTTGAGAACGCCTCCTTCCAAGGATTTTCAGCCCGGTACAGTGCCACACTGTAGACTTGCAGTGGCACCGCTGATCCGCTCCACTTGATGGTCGATATGAAAATAAAGTCGGGGCTCATAAACCACGTCTTAACGACCACACACCAGACATTACCACGCTTTAATCCCCCACGCGCCACAGTGGCCCAGGCCAGTCTGCTTAACATGCAACAACAGACCTTGGCTCGCCAGCCCACAGGGTCTCAGCAGGCCTGCGTTCCTCGCGCCGCCACCCTCATCCCGCCACGTAATTGAATTTCACCTTTATGCTGTTTGTAAGAAAGTCGTAAGTGAGGGGTGGTGGGTACGGCTGGAGATATTATACTGGAGGTAAGTGCCGTTTGACGGGATCACTTTATGTCAGGGTAATATGGTGGCGCGGTGCAAGGGCCGGGAAGTGCTACACGGCCAGCACACCGCCGACATGGTCACCACCTCACTATGTCTCCCTGACGCGCCGCCCGGCAGCGCCAGGCACTCCACCCCACATGGGTGACGTGCACTGCAACAAAGGGAGAACACGGCTGCCACCATCAAGCGTCGCTACACTCATGACGGAAGCCGATCCCGAGGCTTGCGGCGAGGCTAGACCACGCAAACAACACACGCAGCTAACAACTTCAGTGGCACTTTTATGGCAGTATTAGCCAGAAGAAAACTGCTCATCTGCCGGATAATGCCTACTTACATTTCCTGACGGTATCCGGCTCGCGAGGACGCTGCCACTTGCTTCGTGTGCTCCAGTGTGTTCGATAAAGGCATTTTACTTTATCCTTCGCAAACACAAACAAACACACACCGCAAACACACACACACACACACACACACACACACACACACACACACACACACACACACACACACACACGCGCGCGCGCGCGCGCGCGCACACACACACACAGGAAACCTTGACGCCATTATTAAGAAAAGTGTGACAGCACGTCTGCAACACAACACACGAATGACAATCACGAGAAGAACAAAGATATGACCTAAATGTTACCAA
>NC_087177.1:15111808-15124308 GCF_035594125.1 Scylla paramamosain
ACACACACACACACACACACACAAATTACACGGGTATGCATAACGGCTGGTTCTCCCAAGCCGTGTCTACCGCCTCGTCTGTGCGTGGCGTGAACGGTGCCCGACGCCAGTAGGTCAGCCTCCGCGTGGGAGGAGTCTCCCTCACCTTCCTAAGTGTTAATTTTGCCGGGCAGCTAATGACTGTAGCACGACCCAAACCATACTCCAAGGCGGCGTGGTGCAGGCTGGCAGTGCGTCAGTAATAAGGCAAAGTACCTCGCACTGGGAGGAGTTCAACACATTACCCTTGGGCAGCATTAGGAACTGGTCGTCGGGTGGCCCGAGTCAAAATATTCTGGTCAAGCCGGTGGCGTAGACGCTGCACTGGTCAGGCAGGTCCACCTGACAGCGTCCTGGAGAGCCAGGCATCATAAGACATTTTCATAAAAGCTTAGCAGTATTCAAGCAAAGCTCCGGCCGGGTGAGGCACTACAACCACACCACTAGATGGAGGGTCGCCACGCAGCCTTCTCCTCCCTACACATTCGCGTTCCTGCAGAAGAGCAAGTCATCTCTCCTAATAAAGAATTTCGGGTTGTCTAGTTTATCGCGAGCATTCATTACTGTGCCAACAATGAGAGCTTTCTTCACGCCGCTCCCGTGTCATCAGCACCTTGTAGGCGTCGCCATTAATATACAGTGTTCGCAGGCTAACAGGCTCACGTCAGCCTCTCTCTGTCAGCCACGGCGGGAACACGGTCTCGCCCAGCACCTCTTTATAATATGCAAGACACCAGAATACATGGACGTAACCTTAGCTATGTATGCACACGCGCACACCGGAATAAAATATAAATAAAAAATAGTGTATGAACAAACACAGTCACGGCCATGCAGTAGCACGTATGCAAACACGTACCTACACACAAGTGTGGGTATATATATACTGAAATGCATACAGGCACACATACGAGTACACATGTTTGCTGGGCCTGTAGCACCATAAGCCAGACACACTGCGGATGGGGGCGGCTGGGGGTGGCTGGCCGAGGAACACCATGTTCCTGCTAACTGCCAGCAACTTCTCAGTTTAAGATATTAAAATTCCCCATTAATGGCTTGACAACAACCCAACACAAGAATACCACTGCTCTCACCTCAGCTTATCACACATGCTTATCAAAGGACACTGAATACTGTACAGTGGACGCTGCACATTCTACAAAGGGAAAATGTCGCCCCTTTCTCCACCTCCCTTGCACTCCTCGGCGGGACTGGACGAAAATAGAGGCAAGGACTTCTTTTCTGGATAAAATTTTATCTTTGAAAAAAAAAAAAAAAAATCACGAAACATTCAATGATTTTTTGAGGATGAAAAGACAAAACAGTTGTTGATATCATACTGGACAACTTGTTCGCGTCGTGTGGTGCTCCGAGCCTTCCCTCCAAGTGCGGCGACACACCAGCAGAGGCGTAAGTGCTTCGGGACGGCGCAGACGAAAGGGACGAGGAGGAGGAGGAGGAGGAGGAGGAGGAGGAGGAGGAGGAGGAGGAGGAGGAGGAGATGATGTTCCCAGTGTACACTAGTGATGATATCTGGGAATGAAGAAGAGTTGCTGGTGGCGGACGAGATGATAGGAATGAAAGTGTTAATCGAGGATAAAGTGAGAGTGAAGATTATGGTGACGAGAATGAAGAAAGGCTTAGGGTGTGGGAGCAGCAAGTGTGCCCTGTTTATGGCGGGTATCCAGTGATCACTGGACTGGACACTAGAGGGTGCATGGAGGGGTGCCGCGTGTAAGTGCGGGGATGGTGGCGGGAGCATGTGTCACAGGTCGGCAACAGGTGTGCCTCAACACGAGATGGAACAGGGACTCATAAAGATGAGAGGCGGGGAGAGGGTTGCATCACGCCAAATGGTACTTAGAGTCCAAATCCTGGGGTTGAGTGGGGTGGGACACACGGCTGCAGGACGGGGCACAGCACACAACTGTTGGGGGACGCGGGGCAAGATTAGCCGTGTGGCTGATGCCTCAACACCTGCTATGGATGCTAATGAGAGGTAAATGGTGTGACTATCCATATCACGTACCTAATTGTTAAAAATAAATAAGTGCATTTATTTATGTCAATCGCAGGTCAATGTGCACACGAAATTTTAGTATTCGTATGCCTGCGCCACCACAACAAGAAGCCATGCAAATGATGACCCAGTTACAAGTTCCTGTCCTCAAACTGTTACCAGGTTACCAAGACGCCTCGCTATCATAAGCACAATGTGGCAAGTACCTAATACATAAACCCACATCACCGAATTCTTAACAAAACAAAGTTTCAAAATTCCACACAAAATATTCGTATTTTCAAAATCTAGAAAACTTGATAGTATTAACGTGAAACACGACTACTGAACAGTTCTTTTCTTCCCAATAACCAGTAACTGGTTTCAAGCAGATTGATGTACAAAGGGTGGGGGGAAGGGGGAGGGACACGTGCAGGTCGCCGCAAACAAACCCACCCCAGCTATCCCTCAATGTTACGGAGCTAACGCACACAGACCGGACATGGCCGCAGCTGCAGGCCACAGGTGAGGGACAGGACGCGGAGTGCATACGGGGAAGCAGTACAGTGTATGTCGCGACGCCCAGCAGTGTCAGAAAGACCACAAGAAGCGAGGCAGTGATGCCCACGAGCGATGGTGGGCAGTCGAGTCTTGGCAGCAACAAATGACTGGCAGTAAGGCAGATGGTCCCCAACACCACTACCACTAGACACGCTCCACCATCACTGCATCACACCAAAGGCAACACTCGGTCCTTACATCTCCCGATACACGAACTCAGCCTACCTAACACCTGACAAGACGTTCCTGCATAGTACTACCTCCGGGAAGTGTTAGTGACCTGAACGCTGTGCACGACCACTTGTAAGAAGGAAGGAACCTCTCAACTCCATTCTCTCTCTCTCTCTCTCTCTCTCTCTCTCTCTCTCTCTCTCTCTCTCTCTCTCTCTCTCTCTCTCTCTCTCTCTCTCTCTCTCTCTCTCTCTCTCTGAGATGCCATATAAAATCCAAGTTACCTGGACTAGCAAGGAAAGGCGACACTGCTAAAGAAGACCCTCCCTTTACCGACCCTCCATCACCGACACCAGTGCGCCATTATCAAGAACCTTGGAGCTTAACCCGAGCCTTTCTGCTGCAGTTAAGTTGCCGCCACCGCCACCTTAACTTACCTTTCCCGTCCACCTCCTACGCTTCATCCTCACTTCGCTTACCTGGAAAGAAAAGAAAGGTATATTGAGTTATGGTCTCCCTCGTTCGCGGCCAGCCAGCCAGCCAGCCAGTAGTGAGGCAGGCGGTGGGCAGTGTAGCGGGAGTGGCTACCACCCAGAAGGTAACAATAACACCAAGTACAACTCTGACGTGGTACTTACCACTAAAGGGAGCGGTCTTTTCCTGTTGTGGCGGCGACTTCGTGTTGATATTTCCAGCAGGTGTTGGAGGAAATGCACTACTACAACTGCCTACACCACTGCAATTACCATAACCACCACCATTATAAGTACCACAACCGCCGCCGCCACTGCCATGCACCTCCCGGAGCCACTAACATCACAATCTCCCTGCGCCGTTGCTCCCTCCCTTGCCTCACTTATTATTTCGCACTCACCCTCACTTACCTGTCGGATAACTCACGCGCACTAATCATTTGCCTCACCTGAGTCTGCCACTCTGTAATTATAGAGCTGGCTAACTAACGAACACCCGCAGCCCTGCACACCGCGGATACCATCTTCCCTATGTGTCTATCACGAGATTATTGCCGCTCCTTAAATTATGAAACTCGGTAGCCCAGCTTAGCGAGGAGGAGGTATTCGCTTTCTACCCCGGTTAGGTGGTGCGGCGATTTACGAGGTGAGGATGGACCCTCACTAGCACGCCCATGATCATAGTATTTACTGAGGGAGAATGTTCGCTAGCAGCTCTGGGCCTCCGCGATTTACTGAGTGAGAGCGATGACCCACTGACTTATGGATATCTACCTGAATGCCATACTAAGGAGCGGCATCAATTTAGGTCGTAAACGGGTAATGTCAGTGCCACAGAACTACGATCTGCTCTCCGGGATTTTTTTTTTTCGTTGGCAAGTCAGGATTAACCTAAACTAAGGAGGGAAGAAAGGTAAAAGAAAGGTGGGGAAGAGAACCGAGAGGAATTTAAGTCATGGAAGGAAGAGGATTGATACACATTCCTTGACAGGGTTCAAGTCTCTTGCGTAAGCGACACTGGCACAGCGACACAAATGTTCTACAACATCTAACCTCCAGCAGCAGCAACACTACAGACACTGAGCTCCAGCATCACGATCACCGAGCACCACCAGAACTTCAGCAGCACCACCAGCACCACAGACGTTCAGTATCAGCACCACAATCATTTCAGCACCAGCACCACCACCGGCATCACAGACGTTGAACAACACCTTCCAAGCTGCAGCACAGACACTCTCCAGGCGCAGCAGCAGCAGCAGCAGCAACAACAACAAAACCTAACACCCGAACAACAACACCTGAGGAGAACATTACGCCGCGCCTGCCGCCCCTCCGTCAGCGACAGCACACGGCCCAACATGACCCAACACGGCCAGGGCACAGCAGCTCCTCGTTTCCCTCGACGAACACACCTTAAACACGCGAGCATCAGTTGTGCGCGGCGCTAATGTGATGCAGGGCGGCGGTGACATCAACAACGGCACTGGATACGAATGCAGCGAGGCGACTACTACTTCACAGTGGGAGGAGGTAGTACGTGAGGCAGCCTCCGGCACGTGGGCGGCTCAGTGGTGCTTTGTGACTCGGAGGTGTGCGGCGGCAAGTGTGGCTGACTTGCACATCAGGAGTTTATGTCCGGAGGCAACAGTGTACATGTAAGCCTGTATGTTTCACAGGTACTTGCATGGCTGTGTGTGTGTGTGTGTGTGTGTGTGTGTGTGTGTGTGTGTGTGTGTGTGTGTGTGTGTGTGTGTGTGTGTGTGTGTGTGTGTGTGTGTGTGTGTGTGTGTGAGAGAGAGAGAGAGAGAGAGAGAGAGAGAGAGAGAGAGAGAGAGAGAGAGAGAGAGAGAGAGAGAGAGAGAGAGAGAGAGAGAGAGAGAGAGAGAGAGAGAGAGAGGGGGGGGGGGAGGAGACCACAAAAAGCCCATAAAATCTCTCCTCTGCAACTCTTCCACCAAGCCACCCAGCTACCATGGCAATACACCACCAAACACCCAGCCACCACCACAATACACCACCAAGCCATCATCACAGTAATCCACCAAGCCTATAATATCCATCAAATACAGTAGATTAGTCCACAAGCAACCTGGCACAGCTACACATATTTTTAACTACTACTACTACTACTACTTACACAGTCTCCAGACGGCGGCGCTCTTTCCTCCTCCCCCTTGCCACCCCCTGTCCATGCCATGCCATGCCCGCACAGTCGTCTGGTTACACTCGCCCTAAGCCAACATTTTCACCTGCCACCGTCTGTCTGTTTCAAAGACAACCTCACTTCTTCCTTCTTTTCATCGTCATACCTTTGATGTCAATAATTCAGTTCTTCTTGTTTCCTTTCCTTCGTGTTTACATCCAAAACAAAATCTGACCGCCACCATCTGCCGGCCTCTTCCCCCACACTCTCCCGTCCTTCCTCCCCATGCCATGCTCCCGGGCTAGCCTCTCCTCCCCTGCCCCCTCTCCCTCCCGCTCACACGCTCCACAACAGTTTGGAAATATCTCAATCGACCTCGCGCTGCTGTGAGGTGTCAACCCGTCCTCCCTTCCCTGTCACATACGCCTCCAAAACATGTGTTGCCCAGGGAACTTTGACGGCTACCCCCTCCCCATTTTTCTTTTCTTTTCTTGTTTCTTTTAACCTTTGATATTTACGCTGTTATTTGTGCTGTATTATTGTTGCTGTTGTAGTTAACTCTTTTCCTTTCCTTCTTCTTCTTCGGTATAAATAAGCACTAAAGATGTGGGAGAAAAAAATATTATGTGAGTCCAGTACGTAAACTTCCCCTCCGCAATCACGATACCTACCAGGGACCATATTCTCAAACGTTTCCTCGTCTTATCACTACTACCTCTAACGACAGCCTCACGTGGAAGTCATTAGGGCTTTCTAGGGCGTCTTCATGATTCCAAGTAAAGTTTAATTAGGATTCTACACCATCACTAGGAAAAATACCTGTGAGAACCCGGACAATTATGGATGTGGGCAGTGGAAATAGTCCTTAATGAGAGCAGTGTTGTTGCTGAATACCGGCTCTTAATGCGTCACCTCAACCTCCTCTTCCCCCTCTCCTCCCTTCGCCGTAACGTGCCGTCACGGGCCATGGGAGACGTCGAGAGGGAAAAAATAATTGTCAGGAAAGGTTAGTCCCTCTCAGAAGGCAAGGGAGGGGGAGGTCACGCGTGTACCGCCCCTGGTGAGACACTTGACCTGGAGCACTGACCTCAGGCGACCTCGGCGACATACCCAACACTACTACTACTCACTACAAGGAACACGAGTAGTAGTAGTAGTAGTAGTAGTAGTAGTAGTGTTGATGATGGTAACAACAACAACAACAACAACAACAACAACAACAACAACAACAACAACAATAATAATAACAATAGTAATAATAATAATAATAATAATAATAATAATAATAATAATAATAATAATAATAATAATAATAATAATAATAATAATAACAGCAACAATAATGACAGCAACAATATCAATAACAATTCATTGTTATTACGTACGACTTAATAGCGCTCTACAGAGATGTTCACGGCGCAGTCTAATGAAAAATCTTGGTTCCAGACTTAATTTGGCTTAATTTCTGAGTCAAACGTTGATATCATTTCACGCCGTGGCCTCTGCACCTAACGTGGAATAGGTCCAGACCTGAGGTGAAAAGTGTCTGTGCTGTGTGTGTGTGTGTGTGTGTGTGTGTGTGTGTGTGTGTGTGTGTGTGTGTGTGTGTGTGTGTGTGTGTGTGTGTGTGTGTGCTTTCGCGACAGTACCATGAGGGGACTGACTGGAAGGCAGGACAACGGCTCAGGTCTTCCTTCTCACCAGCAGGAGTGCTGGGGGGGAGAGAGAGAGAGAGAGAGAGAGAGAGAGAGAGAGAGAGAGAGAGAGAGAGAGAGAGAGAGAGAGAGAGAGAGAGAGAGAGAGAGAGAGAGAGAGAGAGAGAGAGAGAGAGACGAGGAAGAGAGAGAGAGAGAGAGAGAGAGAGAGAGAGAGAGAGAGAGAGAGAGAGAGAGAGAGAGAGAGAGAGAGAGAGAGAGAGAGAGAGAGAGAGAGAGAGAGAGAGAGAGAGAGAGAGAGAGAGAGAGAGAGAGAGAGAGAGAGAGAGAGAGAGAGAGAGAGAGAGAGAGAGAGAGAGAGAGAGAGAGAGAGAGAGAGAGAGAGAGAGAGAGAGAGAGAGAGAGAGAGAGAGAGAGAGAGAGAGAGAGAGAGAGAGAGAGAGAGAGAGAGAGAGAGAGAGAGAGAGAGAGAGAGAGAGAGAGAGAGAGAGAGAGAGAGAGAGAGAGAGAGAGACGAGGGAGGGCGTCTGTCTGTCCTAGTCAGTGACATCACCTCCAGCACCACAGGGGGACCTTGCTGACTAACACACTAAACTTGGGCCGCCGACACATCGCCTGGACACCACTCACCGGCCGGCCGCCCCCGCGCCTCTCCCTCCACCTTCACTACTGCTCCCAGCCTGCACCTCTTCGCAACACTCACGCACTCCACCTCTCTCTCTCTCTCTCTCTCTCTCTCTCTCTCTCTCTCTCTCTCTCTCTCTCTCAATAAGTCTACCCAGCGACCCGCATCCCACTCCCTCCCCTCCCCCTCTCTCTCTCCTCCCTGCTACGCAAATTATATGCATATTTTTACTTTCCTCCCACTCCTGAGCCACGCCGAGGGCAAAAAGAGATGGTGACGACGCTCCTCTCTTCTCCTTTTCTATACCACTATCGCTCCCACCATCACCACCACCACTATCACTTCCCACTCACTCACTCACTCACTCACTCACCTACACTTACCCTGTCAGCACTCCCTCCTTCTCTCCCTCAACACCTACTACTCTTCCACCCACCACCCCTAAACACTCGCTTAACACTTACACAAGTCTCCCTCCCTTACTCACCACCACCTCACCGCCACCACACCACCCGCCAGTCTTCTCACTCTACACCCAACACTCACTCACCACCATAATTATAACACTCTCCATAGCAACACCATTGCACCTCTCCACCACAACACACCTCCCTCGTCCCACTACCTCTCACCACCACCCCTCCGTCTTCCTCCCTTCACATCCACACCAACGGGCAGGAGGCAACCGCACCTCTCAACACGGGAGGGGATCGCTTTGGCCCCACCACCAGCAGTCACCCACACGAACTGTTCGCCAGCCACCGTCTTCCCACCGCTATTTACCAGTTAATTACGTGTGCTGGCGTCCGCACTCTGGCAAAATGAGGAGGTGGGCGCCACTTAGGGGGTCTGGCCTGGGAGGTGGGGGAGCGCCGCGAGACACAATACGCCCATACACACGTAATTGTTCTCAAAGAAGTAAGCGGCGTCTCAGCCAGTAATACTCGACGTCTTGGAATGTCCTTCTGGGGATACCGCGTCAAGAGGTGGTGGTGGTGGTGGGGCTGCGTTTGTTCAGGCCGAAGGTGGAGGCGGGCAGGCTGGTGTCAGTGGTCTCCCCTTCACCCAGTGGCGCCTCGGTCATCCTGTTTTTTTTTTACAAGGCAATAAAAGGGCGTCCAGGGTAATGAGTTTTCTTAACGGCTTCCGCAACACTTTCTTTTTTTTCAGCGCTGAACAGAGGCGCGTGGTCACTTATGGCCGCTGCTAAGTTCCTTTAAGCGTGCAGGTCAGACGTTAATGTGTTCACCTTTCTTCCTCTTGTTTTGTGCTGCAACCCTCTAACCGCTATACACCTTCCCCTCTCTCCGTCGCCTCGGCAACAAAACACTATGCATCATACGTACAAGTAAACGAGGAAAACTAAATGCAAACCACATCAACACAACAGCATAAGCTCCGGCAAACACACACTTCCACAACATGTGCACTAGTGCGGTCACCACAAGAACGTAGATGCCTGTGCAACACATACCGCGGATCAGCAAGTGTGACAGAACATGTGCTATGTTAGTGCAGTTGCCACTTCTGAATGTGTGATGCATATCGTAGGCAATATGTATTATTTACACCATAGTACAGTATCATGTGACGTACAGAGAAGCCTCTATCATAGTCAGTCACTGTCATTATCACCAACACCAGGACATCTCATGAATCGCCCTCTGTTAGTGCAGCCCAATATGGGATTTTTGTGTCTTCTTCAGGTGACACACTAGCTGGGACTCTCCGCCATGCAGGCAAAGCTCCTCCCTTCACGCTCCGCCTCTCAAATAAATGTCTGTCACTCTTTTTCATTTTCCATCAGATATAAAAAGTATTTTGCCCACCAGTCAGCCGAGAGTGGTTCGGGTCTTCCTGACTTCATTCAGCAATGAGTATGTTATAGCCTGGGGCTTTTCCTTCTCCTCCTGTGCAGTTCCTACTCTTCCCGAGGCCTAAGTGGGGCTCAGGCGCGCGATTAGAAAGGCAGCTAAAGAAAGGTACACCCCGCCATCCCCCGCCTGTTACCCAAAGCGTGTAGCTCCGATCATCCTTCGATCTCCTTTTATTTATTTATTTATTATTTTTTTTTTTTTTCAGACAGCGTGGTTGCCCTTTCTCACTTCACTAGAAATAATCTCTGCGACTAAATTTTGCAAATCCATCAGAAATTTTCATCACTCATGACTTTCCTACCTTCCGTTTCGCAAATTTTCTTCAAGAGAAGAAAGAATTACATATATTAAACCATTCATAGTTTTCAAACTTACATTTGAGATTCTTAACTGTCATCATGCGATGCAATGAAGTCTTTTCCGAGCGTCCTCCCGCCTGCAAGGCGTCATCATATCCAGTGTACGTTCACTAGTGTCAAGGAAAGAACAGTCCAATTTACGTCCCTCGCTAGAATTCTAATGCTTTACATTCCATGATCTAGTTTCAAGGCAGCCTGACCGAGCCACGAGACCCGCCCAAGAGCAGGTCTAACCACTACCAGACCGGTCGCTCCGGCACTGCTCCGGACGGGACCCAACACTTGGTGGTGGTGGTGGTGGTGGTGGTGGTGGTGGTGGTGGTGGTGGTGGTGGCGGCGGCGGCGGCGGCGGCGGCGGCGGCGGCGGCGCTGCTGGTGGTGGTGGTGGTGGTGGTGGTGGTGGTGGTGGTGGTGGTGGTGGTGGCGGCGGCGGCGGCGGCGGCGGCGGCGGCGGCGGCGATGGTGGTGCTACTGCTGCTGCTGCTGCTGCTGCTGCTGCTGCTGCTGCTGCTGTTGTTGCTGCTGCTGCTGCTGCTGATGATGATGATGAGTTTTTAGGGATAACCAACCCATAACAAACATAGAATCACTTGTGCTTCCCTACATCTGAGCTCTGGCTCTTGTGGACACAATACTAAAGGAAGATGGAGAAAATGGAGTTGGTGCAGCTTCCTTGGAGAATGCGTCAGGGCAGGCGTGAGGCTAGGCTGTGTTCCCGGGACGGCCTGACATTTTGGCAGTCGCCACACGCCCGAACAATTCACCCGCGGAAAGAGGCGTTGTGGCGCAGACAAATGAGGCGTCCATTGTAGGTGAGGAGGGGCATGAGGAGGGAGGCCTGTGATTCTGCTCCTCCAAATGTGTACTTGAAGGAACTCAAGATGAAGGCGAAACGCCTCCCGCGGCGGCGCTGCGGCCCTGGTATGTGAGAAGTAAATGAGATACAGACGAGAGGCAACGGTCGCCCGGAAACGGCACCTTCAGAGCACATTCTACACAGACAGACATGACTTCCAGGCAGAGCAATAAAGGACATCACCGCGGCCAGACGCTACAACTCTGAGAAAAAAAAAAACAATATCTTGGAATTGCAAAGGAGGGAGCAAGTTACATGCAAGAACACCGCTAGTAAATATTACATTATCGTAGTTCACATCCACTAACAACATGCTAGTCGGAGATGATGAGGAGACGCGCAAATGAGCCACCCGAGCCAAGGGCCATCCAGCATGCCGTCATGACCCATCGGCTGACGGGTGAGGGCGACGCCCGCAACAGGAACACAGCCACGAGGAAGTGACGAGGTGTACAAACATGCAGGTGTGACTGAGCGGCGTGAGGAGAGCAAAGACGGGCAGTGGGGACATAAAAGTGACACCGTCGCCACCGAGGGTCGAACGGTTCCCCGCGGTAGAAGGCACACTTGCTAACTCCTGTTGAGAGGTGTCCGTCTATCGGCATTGCTGAATGTCTGGTTCACCTATGCACCGATTTGTTTCTTATATCAAGACAAAATGTAACATATTCACTGATCAACGCACAGTTCATTCGGACAGCACTAGATGACCTTCATGTGCACCAAGACATACATATATCAGCGTGGACCAATGCACCCAACTTCTCGGCTGGCAGGTTACGTGAACAACACACGGTGCAGCCATCCATCCACGAGGTGTTGGTGGGTTGTGCCTCACCTTCTGCCACCTGTCAAAACCAGTCAGGATCACCTCATCGGTTTATCAACGTAAGCACTAAACTCTTACCATCATTGTTTATTATCATCACCATCATCATCAACACCATCGTCATATTCTGGTTACGGGAAGAGACCGTAACGAAAACTATTATAATGGCATAAATAAAGCAATACTTCACAGACGCTCAGGTTGACGACTGACCATCACCTGCTCGTCGTGACTCGAGAATGACGCGGAGAAACTCAAAGCAAAAGAACTAATCGAATCCGTGTCCGCACCCCTATCCCTCCAAAGGACGCGTTAATACAAGGATAAATAAAGTAGTCCAAAGATTACTGACAGTGCCTTCGATTACTTCAAACAAGATATTGAAAATAAAACAACTTTTTACTGTCATCTAGTGAAGAATCGTCGACATTGGCATTCTGGCGAGTTTCAAGCCTTCAAGTGTTTGCCACATGAAAAAGAAGTAGATCTGGTCAGGTGTGAAAAATGTGTGCTGGGTTACGGTCAAGAGGTGAGGGTGAAGGGGAGGAAAGATCCCAGGGTGAGCAAGAAAACTCGAGTGGTTTGTGTAGTTTGGGGAGAGGGGGAAGCAGGCTTGACGTAGGTTAGGGAACAGTCTGGTGAGGTGGATAAAGGTGTGGAGTGAGATAACAGTGCACACAATTCTAGCAGTGTGGTGTGCTGTTCAGTGGCAAGGAGCAGGGACGTGGTACGGTTAAGGATCGTGGTTAAGCAGGGGCTTGGACAGGAAAGACCGAAAGGAGTGTTGCAGTATATGCGTGGGGGCAGCAAGACTGTGGTAAAGGTGTGGGTTGTGGCGGGGCAAGGTGCAAGGTAGGGTAGAGCCGTGGTAGGGCAGGGGCGTAGAAGGACAGAAACCAGGGTTGTT
>NC_087177.1:15129308-15154308 GCF_035594125.1 Scylla paramamosain
GGGATGGAGAGGGAAGAAGGAAGTATTGGGAGAGTTATAGAGGAAAGACAAGAGGAGGAGGAGGAGGAGGAGGAGGAGGAGGAGGAGGAGGAGGAGGACGAGAATTGAAGGTTAAGAGGAGGAAAGGGAGAAGAGAAGAGATAGAAGCAGCTTGTTATTTGAGACGATGGAGGGAAAGACAGTGAAAAAACCGAGACACTGTGGACATGAAGATGATGGTGAGTTGAGAAAGATTAGTAATTGTAATGCCCCAACAGAGAGAGAGAGAGAGAGAGAGAGAGAGAGAGAGAGAGAGAGAGAGAGAGAGAGAGAGAGAGAGAGAGAGAGAGAGAGAGAGAGAGAGAGAGAGAGAGAGAGAGAGAGTTATAAACGGCAACAAGGTACAACACACTGGATTTTTTTTTCCCTCTACCTAGACATGCACATGAAAATTGCCACACATAAATACACAGGATGCAGAGAGACGTGTGGACGGAAGAGGAACTGTTGGCAAGGAGGGTGGATGACTGTACATACTCGTACATCCACACCATTATATCGCCGAAACAATATCTAAAATAACAACTCGTCACGGAGTCGCTATCACACACAAATGAATGAGAAGATACTGAGGACATGGATTAATAGATGGATAAGTACACAGAATAATATCCAATCTATTTACCGCAGGTTCTGCTGGCGCCTAACTTAGCACAGTACCATTACTAACTCGGAAGAAAATTAACGTTGCCCTATAACGAATCCGGTCATATAAATCATCTTCGCTTGACGAAAATAATTATCGAAGCGGATGGTCTAATTCTGAAGCCCAGCCCGTCCCTCCTCCTCCTCCTCCTCCTCCTCCTCCTCCTCCTCCTCCTCCTCCTCCTCCTCCTCCTCCTCCTCCTCCTCCTCCTCCTCCTCCTCCTCCTCCTCCTCTTCCTCGTGTTCATCCTCCTGCTCCTACTCACTCTCGTTCTCGTGTGTCTTGGGTCATTCAGCTTCCTCTGCCTCTCCCTTGTTGTTCCTTGTCCTCGTTCTCTTGCTGTTGCTGCTGCTGCTGATGGGCCTCCTCCTCGCCCAGCCAGATGTAGCCGACCTAAATGTTCGCCCAAAACACACGAGACGAACATCAAAGATCAGACAAAAATATGAAGGCACTGATGGTTGTTACCTATTGGACTCTCTCTCTCTCTCTCTCTCTCTCTCTCTCTCTCTCTCTCTCTCTCTCTCTCTCTCTCTCTCTCTCTCTCTCAGGCCATCTTTATTGCTGCCTTCTTGGTTAAGTTATGCTCCCCCTCCCCCCTCATCTCTCACTCTCTCTCCCTTCCTTAGGTTCCCTCGTCCCTCCATCCACCTTCCTCTCTCTTTCTGTCTCTTACCATGTAGCCGTTACTCTCTCTCTCTCTCTCTCTCTCTCTCTCTCTCTCTCTCTCTCTCTCTCTCTCTCTCTCTCTCACATACACGCACACACTGCTCTCTCCCCCTCATACTTCCTCCTCCTCCTCCTCCTCCTCCTCCTCCTCCTTTTGCCCTTCTCGGCTCGTGCCATCTACTGTACGAACCGCCAGCGTCACTCCCTCCCACTCCTCCCTTCTCCCTTTCATTCCCTCCCTGTCCTTTTCATGTCCCCCCACTCCAGCTCCCCTCACCCACTCCCCTCGTCACTACACTTGATTACGACGAAGTGGAGGAACTTTTTTTTTTCTCTCTCTCTCTCACTCTCTTCCTCCCCACTGGGTCACCACCACCGCCGTCCTCCTTCCCTTCCTCCCATCCTCTCCCGTGCATCAAGCTAACTGACATTTAGAGCGGGTGGCCAGCGGGGCTCCTCGGGCCGTCGCACGCGCAGTGATGTTCCTGCCTCTTCTTTTATCCCCTTTTCACCTTTACCGCCACACACGTCTGGAAGCCACGCCACACAGCATCTCGACCGCAGGAAACAACCTGCCGCCCGGAGCATCAACACTGGCAGGTCTGCAAACCTATCCTTGTACCCATCCCTGGGCTGGCGCTGACGCGGGGTAGCAGGTGGTTGGGCAGCGCATCAAGTAGAAGCGTCGATAATCACACCGGAAGTGATGCATAAAAGAGACCAGAGCATCCCGCAGCCGTTGTACGAACAACGGCCTCGGAAAGTCGCCTTTCCGAGGCCATCGTCAGAGACCGGGAATGTACCGTGACCTTTTGCCATCATGTTTGTGTGGACAAACATCCCTGCGTCATCCCAGAGCCACACACAACATAGGGCGCCTTGCCCTCCTCATTAGGGATTACCATTTTATATTCTGGATTACAACAACGCTGGAAGCTCAGTCCCCAAGCTTCTATCCTGCACTTGAAGACAAAACCCAAGAATTTCGAGTCACGTGGTACACAGCGCGACACGCTGCATTGTCCTGGCAAGACGTGGTGCCGATGACAAGGGAAGTAAAATGGTAGCCACGGCAAGCTTCCAGGCAGTGACGAAAGGTGAGGCAGGAGCGCGTGGAGCTGTGAAATCCTGGTGACGAGACGAGGACGGGACCTGTAAATATATATATCAACCCACGTCACCGGAGCAGAGCAACGCCCCCGCAATCTCCACCATGATCCAGCAGCGGCAGAAAGAAGGGGAACAAACGTGTGAAGAGAAACACGAGATGGTGCAAGTGAGAAAAGGTAAGGTTACCTCTTACGTGTATGCATGCCTCCTAATGACCAGCGAAAGGCGAGGGTGCAAAGGAGACACGTGTATCAAAGGACGGCGACGTGTGTTGCCAAGGGGCGTCAGAAAGCACTAAGGGGTTGGAAAGGGCCTCTGCTGAAGGGGAGAGACCAGCTGGGAACTCGAGAGCAAGGTAAATAATGGGCCATATATAATACCAACTTTACATAATTTAGTGTTGCCTTGTTTACAGATGTTCTCGTTTAAGAGACTAAAACACGGAGCTGCAGCACTGTACCTGCTCCCTGACCCCCGCCACCGCCTCACACGCCAGCCTGAGGCGGCGCGGTACATGCAAGTCCATTAACACCCGCATGGGAAGTGATCATAGTCACTCCGCGTGCCGCCCACCTACAACCAGTCTGCGAGTGCTGTGCCAGTCCACCAAGGTGGCGGCAGCAGAGCAGCAGCAGACCATTGTTGGTCTGCACATTAAGTAGCCAGACTGCACCAACATGGCCTCTTTAAAAGATGTTCACCAACACAGGTTACGTATGCTTTTGACCTCCCTATGCTGAAATTAGATGATTTTGTTATTCTTTCCAAATTCAGTTACTTAAATGTAAATACAAAATTTATGTATGCTAATATAATATTCGAGACAGAAACCTACATTACGTGTATTCCATAGTTTTAATGA
This sequence comes from Scylla paramamosain, assembly GCF_035594125.1. NCBI lineage: Eukaryota > Metazoa > Arthropoda > Malacostraca > Decapoda > Portunidae > Scylla > Scylla paramamosain. The sequence continues at coordinate 15,132,635 of NC_087177.1, forward strand.
TCATGCTACGCTCTTCATTGCAAAGAGGCACGGTAGTATTTATTTTCGCCACGCAGAAGCTGATCACAGGACCGCAGCTCGCGTGTAGTGACACCAAACCTTTCCACCCTGGCTGACTGCACCACCACTCACCGAGGCGTGTGTGCAGGTGATGGCAGACCACGTAAGGAATATTATGTATGTATGCATGTGTGTGTGTGTGTGTGTGTGTGTGTGTGTGTGTGTGTGTGTGTGTGTGTGTGTGTGTGTGTGTGTGTGTGTGTGTGTGATCTGTGCCCTGTACAGTAAAAAGTGTATCAGTGGTCGCCCAAACTCTACTCAACACACGTATCCTGTGTACAAATGCAGATTTCCTCCTCGTCGCTATCACGCCACTGTTATTCCTCAGTCATATGTAATATTCTCACAATCCTTCAGGTAAATGAATAACGAAAGGTAAATTTCAATTTGCATCGCTCTTGACCAAGATAGCAAATAAATGCGGTTTTCCCAATTACGCAACTCAGAACGTGACGTGCCGAAGGAAGAAAGAAAAGCCAAGCAGCTGCATGCGGGCGCCTATCAAGCAGACGGAATCAACAAACTGCAAAACTCTTGCGGTCAACCACCATATCATCAGGCCAGCACGTGAACACTACGTCGGAAAGGCGAGTCAAATACGAGTAAATGTATATACTTCGGCGCCCACATCATATCCACCCCACGTCGCCTGAAGACACTCGTGCCACGCTGCCCCGACAGGTCTTTGGGAGCGTCCACCACGAGGCTCAGGGATTCAGGGAAGCTCTTGTGCTTCTGCCAACACTCCTCACCCATTCCTCTCTTCATCCGCTTCCAAACTGTTGCGAGGTCGTCCAAATGATGCAGTTTGGTGACTGACGAATAATGATAATTTTGACGCGGCATGCAAAGTGTGTGTGTGTGTGTGTGTGTGTGTGTGTGTGTGAACAGAAAACATTTAGCGATGAGAGCCATGCGAAAACGGTTCAGTGTGTCGTCAGTTACCATCAGGGTTCGGCGTCGTTAAGGGGCGGCACCCCGGGGAGGAGGAGGAAGGGGGGAAGGGGTGGCGATAAAGATGGTATCAGCGGCGGGCCGTTGGTAACGCCACGGGGACGCGCGTGCCGCGGACCGAGTTGCCACACACTCCTTTAGTAATGCTGATCCTTGAGTAGTGGGGTGGGGCGGGGCGGAGAGAAATGCTTCTCTGGTGTGTGTGTGTGTGTGTGTGTGTGTGTGTGTGTGTGTGTGTGTGTGTGTGTGTGTGTGTGTGTGAGAGAGAGAGAGAGAGAGAGAGAGAGAGAGAGAGAGAGAGAGAGAGAGAGAGAGAGAGAGAGAGAGAGAGAGAGAGAGAGAGAGAGAGAGAGAGAGAGAGAGAGAGAGAGAGAAAGAGAGAAAGGGGGGATATGATGAGGATTGGAAACAATAATGGTTGTAGAGTGAAAATAAGGGAGGAGTACAGCAAAACATTGACAAAGAACAATGGAGAGCAAACTACTACTACTACTACTACTACTACTACTACTACTACTACTACTACTACTACTACTCCCAATACTATCCTTTACTCCTGGCCCGAATTGGCAACCAGTGAAAATGAGGAGACACAAGTGTTTCATCAACCTCACTTACCGCCTCCCACTCCCACCACTCTCCTCCCTTGGCCTTCCCCCTTTCTTCTTTTAACCCGCTTTTGATTTGTACAGCCCCACGCTACCGTCCCTTCCTTCCTCCTCCCCCTGACCTACACTCAACATTCCTTAAACTTCACTAAGTCCTCTAAGCCTCCCCTCAGCACAACCCTTCTTTCTCTCCATTCCCACAAGGCATTCACTACTACCTCTACTCACCAGCATCGCCTCACCTCAATCTGTACTCCCATTAGACACTAGAACCTAACACACACACACACACACACACACATTATCTTCCTCCCACGTCTTCCCTTTCCTCTCCCACACGCCGTTCGTTCTTCTTCCCTTCGCCTCCCTTTCTTACCCTAACCCTCTAACGAAGCGCCGTCCCTCCTACACACCTCGCCGTCAGTATTCCTAACGTGAAAGGCACTACCCGGACCCATCAGGGAAGATAAGGATAACAATTAATGTTCATTTCTGGTGGGTGGTTCTACAAGCATGAGGGAGGGAGTTAGGGAGGGAGAGGGCGGAGATGGAAAGAAAGGAGAGAAGGGAAAGAAAGGTAAAAGAGAGGAAAGAAAGTAGAAGCGATTCAAACAGACATGGCGAGGAGAAATGTTGATAGAGCACGAGGAAGAAGAGGTTAGGAATGAGTGAGGGAGCAAGGAAGATAAAGATGAGAAAGAATATATGGGAGAGGGAGAAGATGAGAGAGGGAGAGAAGATGAGAAAGGTGGACGAAGGGAGGGAGAGAGGGTTGGAGAAAGGGAGGGAAGGAGAGGCAGGGCGGGGCGAGGTAGGAAGGGAAGGAGCACAGGTCCACCCTCTGAGAGCAGAGCCCACCAGAACAGGGCGGCGGCAGCTGCTGGGTAACCGTTGACCGGGGAGGAGGGAAAGAGGGGGCGATGAAGGGAGGGAGAGAGGGAGCTAATGGGGGATGTCCTAACGTGCGTGTGGGGGAGGAAGAGGAGGGGAGGGAGGCCAGGTGGTGGGCGACGGCTCCATTCCCCTCCCCAGCTCTCCAGCACTCCACACCCTCCTCTTCTGCCTCCTTCACCGCGGTGGGAGACGCGGGGTGGAGTGAGGAGGAAGGTGGCAGAGCGGAGGAAGAAAATGTTATGTAGGGAGGAAAGGCTTTATAAAGTGAAGGAGAAAGGTACTGAAAAAGGAAAGGAAGGCGAGTGAGGACACTTGGATCGACGAATAAAGAGAGGGAGAGGTGAAGGAAACCAAGAGAAAAGAGGGTGGAAATTGACGGAGGTTATAAAGAGAAGGATTAGCAAACTTTTCGGTTCGCATCTTTCTAAAGAGTTCTCGCAGTGATGGAGATTCTGGCAGCCTGAGTGCCAACAGGTCTGGCCGTCAGCTGACAGCGCCTCTCTCTCCACTACCAAGCATAGCACACTATCAATAATGAAAGTAACTGCTTCACTTTTAGGCGATGATGAACATAACGCGGTGCGGGGCATCACCACAAGGTGCTGCGTGCGGCCGGCACGTGGGGGTGGAGTATAGCGCGGGAAGTAATCAAGTCTCTTCCTCCCCGTGGAAGGGGCAAGTGGCGGTCTGTGGCCACCGCAACGCACTACGCTGCCCCCTCCCGCCCTCCCTCAGTTTCCTTTCCTTTCACTTCTTATCCCAAAAATATTATTTTTCACTCATGTGACATTACTACATCCCACAGATCCGAGGTTGCCCAATGTCTTCCCGCTGAATTCTCCGCCTTGTGGCACCAACTGCCCTGACGAGCACATTGCCTCCGGAAGCAAAGCAGAGCCGAGGCGATTCATCGTTGTCACAGAAGGACACCGTCTATCCTCGCCATCATCTTCATGCCATATTCTTGCTTTGAGGCTCCGTGAAGCCTTGAAGAGCAACGTTCAGTGAGGCAAATTATATAATTACAGACTGTTTTTGGCGTAATAAGACATCCACTGCTACCCTCGTGGATCCGCAGTGTGATGCCTGGCAACACATCATGTTTGGGTTACAAGCGTACAAACCTTTGGTCAGAGGCAACGCTTCACCCCTAATGCTTACTTTTCCTGAGGATATCTCCCGCATACAAAGTCTATTTTCTTTACTCTTCCTTGGGTTACTTTTTGTTATTTTCGTCATCTTGACAACACTATAGTGCGAACACCAAGTTAACTGTAAACATAAAACTACTCATAATAATGACACTGGAGCTCCCCAGGTCTCAAACGTATTCACTTCAGTCCCACCGGACGGACAAAAGAGGGGCCTCGGAGGTGGAGGCAGGTGTGAGGTTATGATGAGGGAGTAAGGGAGGTGGAGGGGGATAAGAAGGGAGCTGAGGACACGAACAGCTCGCTTCCTTCCTTTCTTCTTATTATAGTGAGGCGTCTCGGGTGTCGCTTAGCCCAGGAAATGCCGTAAGGTCTCGTGCACCCGTACATCCAAACCGCCAGCTTCCCGCCGCACACACTCGCTATTCAGTGACACAATCCTGCGACGAATTTTTACCTCACAAATATGGTCGTGCCTCATGTGCAGGTGGCGCCACACAGAGGATCGTTAGCGGCTATTCGTCTCAACTCTCCTCTTCTCACCGACCCTCTCTCGTCTCTTGATGTCCACCACGGCACCATTACATTTTCTGTGGCGCCGTGACGATACGCCCTCTGCTGCCGATCCTGTGCCATGCCTGCCTCGTCCTTCCCAAGCTGTCCATTACACAAGATCCGCTACTCTTCTCACGCTTATAATGTGTTCATCTTCTTAATGAGTTAACTAGAATATTATTTCCTTCATTCCCTGAATTAGTAAACTGAAACCGACAGCCGCCCTCCGGTTTCGTCCTTGTGACTCAGGCACTTTCAAAAGAGGAATGTTTAGCCCTCACAAGGGCAATGACACTTCCCCACGGAGAGTCTTCATGATACTTTCAAATTAATATTGTATGAAATATCATCTTCATCTTATCTAATCGAAAAAGCTGAATTATCTGCAGCATGGTACATCACCAGCATCAGCGAGGCACCGCGGCAAGAAACTGCTGCTTCCGGGAACCTACCACATCTCTTCCTCTGACGCTCGACTTTCCCCGCTACTCCCACTGAGTAGAAAACAAATACTCAACAGAATTAACATTCATAGCCACATAAGCAGCTACAGATCCCCTCACCCTCCCCAACACACACGAGGTCAAGAGAGAGAGGCAGAGGAGACGATAAGCCGCCCCTCGCCGGCTCAGGTGTCGACAAGCATGGCGCGCCGCTCAAGATTTATGATCCTATCCCATTACCCGAGGCTTAATTGTCTCACGATGTGGTCCCCCGCGGTGGGCCGGAGGAGCTCGGCTTAGCGGCGGCCAAAGCTACCACGAATGTTATGTTATGCTCCACCCAACCCCGTTCTCTCCCCACGACTCCCCCTATCTTGTCTACTCCACTCCACTTCCTTCCTCTCCCTTCACTCCGCTCGTCTCTCCCCTCATAATTCACCCGCCAAACAAAATAAAAAATAGAGGAAATTCCATTGCCATCCAACTCAAGGGCGTCTCCTTCCCGCCCACTGCCACGTAATCTGCCCCTTCAGGATGGTGTGTTCCCAAACATTTAAGCAGACACTTCCTCAGTCCAAAATACCAATACTTCAGAATGATTATACAAACGCCTTATTTTCATAAGAATTTTATGTGAAAGCTATGCTGTCTTTCTCTTGCTTTAAATGGTCACTTGCCTCTCTTGCTGGCAGCCTCTCACTTACGAGTATCTGACTTGCGGGCAACAAGACCGTCTCAGGTATCAAAGCATCACACGCCCCACCCGATCTTAAGCCACCCAACTCACCATGGGCTGCACAGAATCGCTGATGAAATGCGGACAACCTCAAGATTTTGACTTTCACAGAAAAGCTCGTCCCTTGAGACACCCACGCCGAGAATCAGCACTCGAGCAGCAATTCGCGGCACGTAGAGATGCTCCTGGCTTATGTCAGCAACGTCATTCTGTAAGATGACCTCGCCTGCAGGGACTCAGGCCATGTCGCCATTGCGGCGGGGCTCGGCGCCAGGTCTTGCTGTACGTAATGTTTGTACCGCGTGCAACGTGAGGGTCGCTGTCCTGTCAACTATCAAGGAAGATGTGGAACAAAACCCTTCTGTCCCGCGGTGTGAGGTGAAGGAAGCTCCTTACGAATCTGAAGCTCAACTACACGCATTAAGTTTTGTTTCACTGTGTTTTAGTTAAAACACAAACACAAGAATAACAACTGAAAAACAGGCCGGTATTAAACTGGGATGTGTAATGACACAAAAATCTTCAAACGGGTTACATTCTTTGAAGCCATGTTGCAAGATTTCTACTCTCTCACAGTTACTTTTTATAAAGCCTCTCATGACTGAGCCACTAGCACTGGGCCAGGCCACTGCTCTGCTCCTGCGGTAGCACGACTTCGCGGGCCACAAGGAAGGCCATAACTCTAACACTCAAGACGACAGGCATCCTGCAACGCACCTCTGCTCACTGGTTATTCTACTATCAAAATAGCGCAAGCGTCTGGATGGTGAGCAGCCGGGACACTGCCCTACTGCAACCTTTCATAGAAGTAATTTAACCATTTGTGACATATTCATTCATACATATTAAACAATAAAAAAAAACAAATCACCACCTCCACCAGCTTCGCCGCCGTCAATATCACAAAAACAAATATCTTAATTCCCTTCTGGGAAAGCGTTTCGGTTCACTGTGTTTCAAGCAACGGTTAATGTTCACATGTTATCATTTATTCATTGATTTTTTCTTCCCTCCAGACCGTGTAACAAGTTTTGATGCTTAACAGGAAAGCTTGTCCCTCCCTCCACCCCCCAACCCAACTCTGCAGTCTCCTGTCCCTTATCCTCGCTAAGCCTCCCTCCATACTAGGCACCCTACGTTCTCTCAACTCCCTCTTACTCTCACATCATGACCACCACCCTCACCACGCCCCAGCCACTCCACAACCACGCCCCAGCCACCCCACACACCACCACCCCGCCCCAGCCACTCCACACCCCACCACCACGCCCCAGCCACCCCACACCCCACCACCACGCGCCAGCCACTCCACACCCCACCACCACGCCCCAGCCACTCCACACCCCACCATCACGCCCCAGCCACTCCACACGCCACCACCACACCCCAGCCATCCCACACCCCACCACCATGCCCCAGCCACCCCACACCCCACCACCACGCCCCAACCACCCCACAGCCCACCACTACGCCCCGGCCACTCCATCCCGCCCCCCAACACACACACACAACGAATCACGACAATGAATTAGCCTTGCTGTGGTGCGTGGCAATGTGGCGGCGATCAGCGGGCCCTTGGACAGCAACGTAAGTGCGGCCTTAGTCGCACCTCGCACAGTACACATGTGGGGGAAAACATAAGCACGCGCGCGCACGCACGCACACACGCGTAACATTTAGTATAATATAAAGTTGCACAATTCACTGTTATGAGGTATGTAGATACATGGTGCATAGTGACGGTGACTAACGAGGCAGTACATCTGGAGTCCTAGGCGGGGTGGGGCAGGGAGAGGGTGTGGGGTCAGCGAGCAACAGGTATCCCTATGCCACACACCGATGAGCCGCTGCACAGTCAACAAACAAAGGATCAATCTCCTGCTCCCTTCTCCCGGAACTCCATACTTTGTCCTGCCCTAAGCTTATTTGCGATTACTTTTTAACGTGATGATTCATATGTGGCTTACGTTTATTGTCTTAATGGTCACTCCTGGCGGGGCCCTGCGTGATGGCTGGGCACGTGTGTTTATGGTGGCACGTCCTGAAGGTCTTGCCGCCCACTGGGCCTACATATACCTGGTCCAAGGCACAACGGAAAGTGCGTGTATGTATGTATGTATATATATATATATATATATATATATATATATATATATATATATATATATATATATATATATATATATATATATATATATATATATATATATATATCATAAATAAAAAAATAAAAAAAAAGATATGATGGAATTGGTTCTCTCAAATACAGTGGCAGATGAATGAAATGGACTCAGTAATCGGGCTGGTAGTGCTGAATCATTAGGAAGCTTTAGAAGATGAGATAAACCTATGGATGAGGATGATAGATGGAAATGTTTCATTCAGGGACTGCCGTGTGTAGGCCTGACGGCTTCTTGTACCTCCCATTTCCTTATGTTCTTATAATCCATCCCGGCCCACGCGTTGACTATTTTGATTCACTTCAAGACACACGACAAATTGGTGCTAATAGTTGGGGTTGATGGCCTGACTAAAACTCTGTCGCTCCATTACAGTGACCACTCATCACAACCAGCCTTATAAGGTCCAACAGGTCTGCTGCTGCTTTACGTTTACAAGATTACTCAATACTCGTCTCCGTTGCCCTCTGTATCACTTCGTAAACAAAACACGCGAGAAAGTGTTAAGTCAATTCCTGAAGAGGCTGACTAGTGGACTGACTAATACGATACAATGATGGGGTGTCATGGCGCTGCACATAAAAAAAAAAAAAAACATAACATACCATACTTCAATATTACTCTTAAAAGAAGATAAAGTAAAATAAAACAGCACAACAGAAACAATGTAAAAAAAATCTACTAATCACTTAGACTAGTCATCACAAATCAGGGAGGCCAGGCAGCCTCTCCTCGCCCAGAACAGCAGTCATCAGGGTGCACAGAACCAGTAATCCTGAACCGACATCAGCCTCCACTTTTTGGTACAACTAATCACCATGTCTCTGCCTATAAAAGGTTAGTTGTCATGTATCTAATCTCTCTCTCTCTCTCTCTCTCTCTCTCTCTCTCTCTCTCTCTCTCTCTCTCTCTCTCTCTCTCTCTCTCTCTCTCTCTCTCTCTCTCTCTCTCTCTCTCTCTAACTGATAAAAGATGTCCCTCTGAAAATTTATTTGAGAATTATCGAAATCACACGACAGAAAATGTGATTAGGATATAATGTTTGCACACACACACACACACACACACACACACACACACACACACACACACACACACACACACACACACACACACACACCAGCAGCAGCAGCTCACCTCACTGATGCTAACACTCCGGCACACATCGAGGAAAACACCAACACAACATACCTGTAGGAAAGAAACATCAATTAATACCTGTGAATCATACAAGGTTACATCCTATACTTGTACAATACTGAATATACTTCACGCTAAAGAAAGGACTCTCCTCTCCCTCATTCTCACTTCTCTCATTCATGCCTCCTGTGACCTCCTCGTTCTCCTTCTGCCACCTCCTGTTCCTCCTACTCGCCTCTCTTACCACTCATTTCTTCCCTTTCCCTCCCCCTGCCCATTTTTTTTTTTTTTATTAACTTCTCCACTTCACCCTCTTCCCTTCTCCCCTTCTTCGAACTCCTCTCCTCACCTTCCTCCTCCTCCCCACGGCAAGGGAGCCCCCACCGTGAACCCTTCGTATCAACATTTAATCCTCTGACAAACAATCAAATCCTAAGGTGCCAAGGGTTTTTACGGAACACTAAATATCACTTGTCAAAATAGAGGGAGTGAACCCAAGCCAAGACCTTCTGGGTCCCCTAATATTGACTTTCGTCTCCACTCTCCCTGCCCAGACCTACTTCCCCTCTTCTCCCCTCAGGTGTCTGCCCCTTTGAACACCTAACACATAATAATAAACGTGACAGTCCACCCGGCCCTCAAGACCCGCCAGCTGTGCCCTCGCGTACCGACAACAGGCCATTATTTCCCTTCACTCCGAACACCGAATACTGAGGCGCCTCCTGCCGACGGCGTGTTAGCGGCTCCACCACGAGCTCCCAAAGGCGTGACGTCCACCCGCGGAGACTTGTTACGTGCCAGGAGGCCGAAAGGAGCACCGAGGGTAAAGAAAACAGGTGGTGTGAGGTGAAGGAAAGAGTAATGTATGGAGGGAGAGAGAGAGAGAGAGAGAGAGAGAGAGAGAGAGAGAGAGAGAGAGAGAGAGAGAGAGAGAGAGAGAGAGAGAGAGAGAGAGAGAGAGAGAGAGAGAATGGTAGGTATGAGGAAACGTAAGAGTGCGTGGAAGGAAAGGAAGGAAAAGAAATGTAAAGGAGGAAGATGTTTACAAGAAGAGGAGACAGAAAAGAAGGAAAAGTATGACGAGACAGTATTAGGAATGCTTGCGAAAGAGAATGTGAAAGGGGAGGAGGAAGGAAACTGATAGCGTGAGGGAAGATCTTTCACTGTAAAGAGGAAGTCATGAGAGAATGAGGAATGCAGGGAGAGGAAACAAGGGAGAAGTAACGGAAGGCCGGGAGTGCGGGGGTTGGGCGAGGGGCTGAAGGAAGAGGAAGTAGTGAGGGAGAGAGTGGTGTGAGGGGGAGGGAAGCGGAGACAAAAAACACTGACAAAGAAACAATGGTGTGGGGAGAGAATAAGAGGGAGAGGCGGGGAAAGGGTGACTCAGAGATGAGCTAATACGAAACACAGATCTGTTGAACCTTGAAAGGGGGACTGATGGTGATGGTGGTTCAATATGCATACAAATGAGTAAATAAATTGTGGGTTTATATGAGCGAGGTACAGTACGATGATCATCTGCCGTGAGTGAGGGGGGGAGAGTGACAGAGCAGGGAGACAAGTGTGAGGGGGATGGTGCGAGTGTGAATTGGGGGTAGCGAGACTGGGAAAATATTGCATGGGAGACATGTAGGCGTGCTGTAGGAGATGGGTGTGAGTGTGCGCAGGAGAATGAGGAAAGGATGTGAGACCGAGAATGAGTGTGAGAGTGAGGAAGGGGTGAAGAATGAGCAGAGGTGACGAGAGAGGTGTGAAGATGAGGAATGGTGTGAAAAGGATTGTGAGTTTGGGGGTGAAAGGGAGTGTAAGGGTGAGGAAGAGTGAGAGTGTGAATAGGAGTGAGAGTGAGAAAAGTCGTGAGGAGAGCGTGAATGTGTCACAGTCCTGTTTAGGCTTTTCATTCTTACTCTTTCTGGCCATTTTTCAACAATGAGATGTAATAACATGTTTTGTGCCTTGACTTTTCTCATCTCGACAAAGCTGCGTCGTTGTTGTCGGCCGAGAGATGGCGTGGTGTGCCATTAGTCTTACGATTACGTACACTTCAGGTTGAGCCAGAAAACGTTTTCAAGCAACGTTTTCTAGCATTATCTATTTTGTTACCCATTAATTTAAAACAAGAAACATTAAAATTATTTTATCTCCTATAATAAAATACTTCACAACAAACATTTTTCTTCTATTTCCCTTGTCAGACAATCAACGTATTCCTCTATTTTTATAATTAATTCTTTATGAAAAGAAACATAATGCGGCTATCTGAAGGTTTTATTTATTTATTTATTTATTTTATTTATTTTATTTGTTTATTTATTTATTTATTTTTTGGGGGGGCGGAGCGAGGGAGATGAAAAGGTGATTATGAAGATACGAAAAAGATAATACAAAAAAAAAAAAAATCTCGTGAGACACGTAGCCAAGGCCATACACTGCTAGGGTGACAGACAATGCTATCCGTCTCACCAAGAAACAGCCGTGATTCAGGATCAAACCTGATGCGAGCCGAGCACTGCATCAAAGCTACCCAGCACCTTTTTTGGGGATAACTTGGGGTGGATAGCGGTACGAAGAGAGTTTTACCTTATCTTGGTTTACAGGCTGTAGTTTGTCGCTATTCACATGTTATAAAAACGTATAGCCATGTGGCGAGGTGCACTACATCTAAAATGAAACTAGGCACAACTGACCACAAGATAAGCAACAGTCATCAAAATATAACACATAAAACTTTTTTTTTCTTACAGCGTTTAGATGAGATGAGGGCAGGCAAGCACCGTGGCTGTTCCTCCCTTCAATCCACCAGGAGCAGCCTGCGTGCCGTGCATCTCCCCTATTCACTTCTCTCTCTCCGTTAATGCAGGCGCAGAAATTAAGTCCTGTACGCCTTCATGATTGTTCACTGGCATCGTTTACTTCGAGAAATTTGTTTTAAAATTGATAAAAGAAAATGCAAATGTATTAGTGCCGAATTACGTCTGAGAATCGTGCCTCTACTATGCCATTTGCGCAGTCTCGGCCTTTGGTGGTGTGGGCGACGAAGGGCGCTGTATGGCCCGGCGGGGAAGGGTAGCGGGTCTTGCAAAGTCCCGTTGCTGCCGAAGCATCATCCATTGCCGCAGGTCATGTAGGAAAATGGAAAACTGAGGACTAAACATAAAAAAAAAAAATACTTTTTAGAAATAATAATGTGTACAAGTGTTGTCTAGAGGCTGTGCATGCAGCGCCCCAGGGACGGACTGAGAGGTTTTAGGTTATTAAAGCTTTTCTCTCTGGCTATATCACAATCATTTACATGTCTCTCTGTACTCGTATTTTACGCTGGAACGTCAAGATAAGCGCCTCACACGCCTCTGTGTACGATGGTGGTGGAAGAGGAAGAGGGAGAGAGGGAGGGAGAGAGTCGGGAAGGTGGGGGTTGAAAGTGTATACGTGCGCGAGAGGAAGGGTGCGAGTGGTTATAAGCCGACGTGGGTTTAACCATCTAGCAGCAAGACGGCACAGATACGCTACACTCTAGCGTCTCTAGTCTATATAGTTGCTCAAGACAATCCTCAGGAAGATGATGCGCGGCTCCGTGTTGCCTGCCGGGGCAATACAACACCCGCAGTGCCTCAAATAACGAGACGGAGACCCTATATGAACCACAGACAAAACAGCATGGCGGGGAAGCAGATCATTTGTCAATGGTACCGGGCGGCGACGGAGGAAGGCTGCAGACGGCAGGAGGCGGGAGGCGGGCCAGTCTGTGGTGCTGGATGGACAACATTCCTGCATCGTAGATGTTCCGCCCTGTTTGGAGTGGACGCGAAAATACCATTCCATATCCGCCCCCATGTTCAGGAAACCTGTCCCATGCCGCTCCTCCCGAGAACTAGGGACCGCTGATCCCCACCACCGCATTTATCCTGCCCATCAAGACGCTCACACCACTTTACGAACCTCCAAATCACTCTCCATGACTCAATGGAGTGTACTTGTACACTACCACGCACGAGCATGATGCTTCTCAAATAACGCCTCTGGATGAATTCTTGCAGGTCTGGATGGCAGGCAGGATTCTTCATGTCACGCTTCCAGAGGCCCATATCGCCCTAGCCGCCCCTGTTGCTCCCGCTGTCCAAGTGTGTGTTGTGGGGCAGCATGACGGGTAACCTTCAACCACTCAATCATCTCAAAACAGTGACGAAAAGGCGAGCTTTTGGACAGACTCAAACGTGACCTCACATTGATGACTTCCGTGACCTGAAGACTCAGTCGTCTCCTTCCAACCAAACACACAAAAACAACTGTACTATGATGCATGTGTGTGTGTGTGTGTGTGTGTGTGTGTGTGTGTGTGTGTGTGTGTGTGTGTGTATATATATATATATATATATATATATATATATATATATATATATATATATATATATATATATATATATATATATATATATATATATATATATATATATAAAGCTGCGAATAATACACCAACAAAATGACAAATATGAGTTCTTAGTCCTGTTCATGTTGATGCATTATTCATATAGCGAAAGACCTCTCTCTCTCTCTCTCTCTCTCTCTCTCTCTCTCTCTCTCTCTCTCTCTCTCTCTCTCTCTCTCTCTCTCTCTCTCTCTCTCTCTCTCTCTCTCTCCGCTCTGATTACTGAATGTCTTATCTTACGCTGCGAATAGGAAAATTTTAAGGAAACTAAGAAATGAAAAAATAATGTTGGAGGACTGTGGTGAAACATTTGCAACAAAAACACAAACAGGTTAACGATGACGTGCCGTGCAGGGAGTGACATCACTGGCGAGTGTTGATATACAATGGATCACAAGTGCACGACAAATACCGCGGCGACTACCGTGCAGCACACACAACACGCCCCATCGTTAATCCCCGCTGCTGACAGGATTCACGAATCAACTCTATGGTCTGCAACACCCTGGTGTATTGCACATGTGGAGGGGTCAGTTTAAGTCGTCAAACGAGCTACAGTGATTTGAAAAATCTAAGTCGCTCCTCACAACAATATATCTTATACAGAAATATCGTACGTGTTTCCTGAACTCTTTCATCTTTTTCACTAATAAACTTTGGAATACTCTGCCTGATTGTTTTCTACTTTCCAACGACATTTTTACGAGAGTATCAAGATACCTCCAAAACTAAATCGGCTAACCCTTTCAGGACTCTCTCTCTCTCTCTCTCTCTCTCTCTCTCTCTCTCTCTCTCTCTCTCTCTCTCTCTCTCTCTCTCTCTCTCTCTCTCTCTCTCTCTCTCTCTCTCTCTCTCTCCATAATTTATGGTAGTGGCAGTTTAAGCATTCTTTCTTTTAATGGTAGTGACATTTTTTTTTTTTTCTAGTTAACATTAGCAGTCCTTGTCCAGCCTCCCCTTCATACTACCCGGAGAATATTTTCCTGCGTACTGCCTGGAGAATATACGATACATCTGATATCCACGAACATTTGTAATGAGACTTAGGAGCAAACCTTGAATGAGAAAGCCTTCATCTGAAAGAAAAGCGTGTGTGATCTGCGTTTTTGTAGTTCCAAGCAGAGGAATAAAACAAGTGAAGGAACCCTGTCGGTGAAGCGAGAGTCGGGCTGTCCTCCCTCTCTCCATCGCCTCCACTGGCTCTCAGTCCCTCCACGTAGTCTTGACCGCAATAACCCAACGTTACGAGGGAGCAGGGAGGGACGCCACGCACGGCAATCAGGACACGAACACAGGCCGAGTGGAGGCATGAAGAAATAGCGAAATGTGCTGATGGTAGTGCAGGCCGCCAGGCAGGACACAGTGGGGGGCCAGCACAGAGGTGGTCTGACTTAAAGAAGAGAAAAAGAAAATGAAAGCCTGAAGGGAATCGCCATCGCAATGACGAGGCTGAGAGGCGCGAAGATGAGCGAGCTGTGAAGCGGCGGTGGAACGCAGGTACAGGTACAACTTGACGGACGAGGCGGGCCGTGACCATGTTGTGAGAACATGAGGGGAAAAACTCACGGTAGTATACGGGAAAAAGGTGCAAACACGCGTTTTATTGGGGTAAACATTTAGGTCTGAACGTCAATGTTTACAAGCCAACATAAACAGATGCCCGCCCTGGCAGGTCCCGTCAACCACCTCCTGTTTGTTTTGTCTACTTACTCCGTCGAGGAAGGAACAGCGCCCCGTCACAGTCGGCTGGCGGCGCTGAGTCTTACATTAGGGCTTCTCCTTATCATACAAACATCGTCTCCGTCACGCAGCCTCCCTTCCCGACACTCACCCTGACAGCGAAGACAGAGGGTAAAAAACACCTGAGGAGCAACAGGCGGCTGACGACTCGCGGGTAAATATGACGATGAATCCCAAATGGTAGACCTCTAGCGGGGAGGTTTGGGAAGCCCGCGAGATAAAACATGCTCCGACCACCGCCATCCGTCACTCAATCATTCCTAGCATTCCACTCCCTTTCCTCTGTATCATCTTCCACTTGTTACAACCTTCAGTTAGATGCGGTGTGAGCACGAGCCACCATACAAAAGATGCTAGATTTTCTCAACAAAACCAGGTTTTTACACATGTTAAAGTAAGATGTATTGAGGTGGAGAGATGTTAAGTAGAGGGTGGTCTGACGGGAATGATGACGCATGGAGAGGTGAGTGACAAAGGACTTGCTGGCGGGCTGCTGCCGACACTCCGGTGTGACACACCACCTCATCCTCCAGTGTGAACAAATTAACTGTACACTTATGTGCATCTGCTGAGCGCACATCCGTGCAGGTGTCAACATGCAGATCTTTAACTGAGAATGATGAGACTACCTTTAATGCGATGGACGAATGGAACAATATACTTTGGTGTTCCAAGAATCACCGAGGCCCTCCAGGAAGGGGCGCGCAAGTCTTCCCGCCCAACACCTGATCCTCGACAACACCACAATGAAACTCTACGGGCAGTAACCACCCGTGGGAGGCGCGGGTTGAACACCTCATTATATCAGTTACAATACATGGCGAGAAGATCGTATGAAAGGGCACATATTATGGGGCGCAAAATGAAGAATGCGAATGTTTGTATGCAAGAGGTGAAGAGAAGGGCGGGCCAGAGGGTGGTGGGCAGGAAGAGGGCGGCGCCCACTTCAACACTCGCCCGCCAGGGGAGGCCCCTCAACCTCCATCATCCCCTAACACGCCGCCGCCACCTCCACACTTCATCATGGCCCACACCGTAATTGCTCGGCCGCCCACTAACTTGCCCTTCCTGATCTACGACCGCCCCTCGCCTCGCCTCACCCAAGCTCTCACTCCTCGCCGTCCGCCGCCCGACCGTCCCCGTCCCCGCCACCGCTCCTCTGACGGCAGGCCTAACCATCCGTCGCTCCCTGCTACCCTGACTTGAGGAGCCTCCTGCCGCAGCCACCTGACTACCACTCTGTCGTGAACTTGGGCGTTCATTATCACTGTTATTCTTGCTGTCATTATAATAACAGTAATAATATAATGTCATTATAATAATAGTGACAATTACTACTACTATTATTATTATTATTATTATTATTATTATTATTATTATTATTATTATTATTATTATTAATATTATTACTAATACACTATTCCTTATCAAAACTATTATTATTATTACTATCATCATCATTATTATCACTAGTATTAATTTCATCATTCATCATTACTGGTGCTATTTTATTCTTCTTATTTGATGTTCTTGTTACGGCTGAATGTGTGTGTGTGTGTGTGTGTGTGTGTGTGTGTGTGTGTGTGTGTGTGTGTGTGTGTGTGTGTGTGTGTGTGTGTGTGTGTGTGTGTGTGTGTGTGTGTGTGTGTGTGTGTGTGTGTAGGGGTTTGTACAGCACAGTGAGAAACGGGGAGAGGGGTGTTGGGGCTGGGGCCATTAAGCTGCTCCACGCCCAGCTGGTCAACGAGGCCAAGACTTGCCTGGCTCGGCTACTCAATACTGTATCCACTGAGAACAGCGGCGGCGGTGGCGGCGGCGCGCTCCTCAGCCTCTACCCCACCTCTTCCCTTACTTGGCTTCACACTTCCCCTCTCTAAACGCGGTCTTAGAGACCATTATGTATTCTATGACAATCCTTCTCCTGTTTGGTGGCGATCCTTCGCAGGAAAGCATACTGCGTACATGTGTTTATTTCTTTCTTGTGACGCAAAATAGATAAAAGGTTATTTTAAGGAAAACTATCGCATTATTAATTATCCTTCACACCGTAGCACATATCTGCCCCTGACCGAAAACCTGATAATCTGGTGAATCTATTTTCTAAGTGGTAGAGTCTACGGTGAACCACAAGTGGGCGGCGCCCCGAGGCCTCCTCTCTCCCCATTGACCAGCGATGCTGTGTGCTGGGAGGAAGGGGACGGGGGACGGGGAGAGGGTGTCGGGAGCTCCCCCTCATGCGATGCTCCTCCCTGGGCGAGTGAGCACACGCCCAAGTCTCGGTTCGCCCAGTTCCTTCATACGGTCAGCGGCCCCTGCCGGCCAAGGCCCGCCTGGCGACAAAAGACATTCTCCACTCAAGTCACTGGTTATTGTTTGCTTAGTTTACGATCTGATTTTCGAGTCCTGACCAGTAAGCTCCTTTGGTGGTGGCAATACGTACATGTTTTACAAATATATAAACGAAGACAGACAATTTAAGACCAAGTCAATGCATCCCTTATTCAACACCCGTGTTAAGACAGTGCCAGAAGTCACTCAACAGTGCCGTCCTCCCTGGAGCCAGGGAAGTATACTCAACACCCCCGCCTTCGTTCATTCGTTCACATCATCCCAAAGAATTAAAATTCAAGTCACTTCAAACCTATTTAAATTCAAGGAACGATTGTACCTGTGGCCTGCTCCGTCGGGAGTTCGGCGGGCGGGCATACAGCTCCCGGAGTCTGCCTCGCCCCGGCCCCCGCCCCAGGAGGTACTGGCGGCGGCGGCTGGTGCGACCCCTCGTTAACACGGGCGATGGTGGGGAAGCTACGTGCAGCGGGTCAGTCGCCCTTATTGCTATGCTAGGGCTGGCCCTGCTGGAAGCTTACTACCTCCCCAGACAGCATTCTAATAACCTTATACATGACAACGAGGTCGCTTCACTTTGGGTAATGCGTGCCTCGCTGCAAATGTTGCTGTGGTCTTGGTTCATTTGTCGGACGCACTTCATCTCGCGTCGTTCCCACTTAGTACTTTTGATTTATGGTGCTCTGGCCGGCCACCCTCCTGCTTCCCCACTCCTTCGCTATCCTCCCAAACCCAGGATCTCTTTGTTTTACCCACCTTCACCAACTAATATTCACTCAAGATTTACTGCATTATTTTTTTTTCCTGTAAACACCTTTCAAGACGAGAACTAAGGAGATGCAGAGAATCGTAACATAACACAAAATAAAACAATGAAATAAGAGTTCAGCATAGGACTCAGCATTTGACATGGCTCTCTCTGAAACATATAACAACAAAATACATTTCAGGACCCACAACAGCATTCGCAACACATACAACGCAGCACAAGGACGGGGAGATAGCACGTCTTCCATACTGCGATTGAGTAACCTCGACAGAGAGTGAAGGAGCCACGACCCTCACCTCTCCCCTGGGCGGACACTTTACCAATACTGATTTTTGTTTCCTTCAAGGTCCCTCCGGCAGACGGTTACCGCAGGGTATCTAAACTGGAGGACGGACACGACCCTCGCTCAGGGACGAAAGGCACGAGGAAATGCAGAATCGCGGAGGGAGAGACCCTTGCATATCCACCGGACGCCACACTCCCACCTCATCACCTCACACACGGCGGGCGAGCGCTCACCCACACTCACACCCACAGGCATACCCCCTCTCCCTCCATCTCCCCCACACAAATACATACATACACACACACACACACACACACACACACACACACACTTACTCACCACACCCCGCTGCGCCTCATCATGGTGAGAGGAAGAACGTTGGTGGCTCTCGGTGCTAGGAGCAAACGCTGCTATACAACTAGCGCTTCACTGCGGGTGCTGAAAGTCATACTTTCTACCCACACAAACGAATGTGGAGGAGGAAACTTGAGAAGGAAAGAGAGAAGGAAAGAGAAAAGAAAGAGCTGAATAACGGAGATGGAACAGTAGGAAGAATGGAAGGAAGAGAGGGAGGAAGGAGAAAGTAAAGAGACAGGATAGTGTGTGTGGAGGATGAGGAAGTATAGAGCCAGAAAAGAAACACAGGAATAAGGCAGGTGGCCTACATCCCGGCAACAACAGGACTCGGGCTCCCGATGGCCGTCTCCCGCTATTATTCATCTTCCCATCCACTTGGACTAACTGAGACGTCACACATGTGGTTTATGTTGGCTGTGTGTGTGTGTGTGTGTGTGTGTGTGTGTGTGTGTGTGTGTGTGTGTGTGTGTGTGTGTGTGTGTGTGTGTGTGTGTGTGTGTGTGTGTGTGTGTGTGTGTGTGTGTGTGTGTGTGTGTGTGTGTGTGTGTGTGAAAAGTTACGTGGTTCTTACGCCCCCGGTAATGTTTGATCCAGCACAAAGGAGGAGGCAGCGTGACTCCCGTGTCAGGCAGGAGGCTAAGGCTGATATGAAGCCATCACATGTTGGTGTTTACAGGCAGTCCACCTGACAATATTGTAGCCAGTGTATGTGCCAGGCGGTGCACTACATAGGCAGGAAGGGACATACAAGGCCACCACTATAAACGCTCACAACCACTGACAACAAGCTCCAATATACCCCGTGCACACACAAACACGAGCAAATCATTACCTGTGTTAAGCCGGTAACATTTTTTTGAGAAGAGAAAGAGAAATAACTAAAAAAAGATGCATGATAAAATGAATGCGAAGATATTTGTATATTAGGAATGGCTAAAACAAAGGAATAACACAGGTTGCGAGACGAGTGCAGCGCAATGTAAGATAATGGCGGGCCACGAGGAACACAGCGAGACAACTGTTATCAGTAAGACAAACATTTCTGAAATCAGTACAAAATACTTTATGCTGCACCATAAATAATCTTCTTGAATATTCTTTGTTCATTAGCGTTACAACAACAACAACAACAACAACAACAACAACAACAACAACAAACAAGCGGCACCCAGGGAGCTTGCCTTGCCAGGTACTCCTACAAGAGAGGTCCCGTAAAAGGAGGAACCCCTGAAGGGAAATCTACAGGAAGTTTTTTTTTTTTTTTTTGATCCGCATAAATATCCGGATCCGCCTCATAATCTAATCAATTGTCCCTTGGCCCAAAGCCAAACTTTTTAAAAATTTTTATAGAAATTCGTAGATAACTTGTGGAGATATCTTTCTGACAAACAGAGACAGACAAACATAGAGACAGAAGCGCGCACATACCCACCCACCCACACACAGAGAATAATAATAATAATAATAATAATAATAATAATAATAATAATAATAATAATAATAATGTGATGGTGCCAGAAGTAGTGCTACAATTATTACTGATTTTTTACGATGGGCAGAGAGCAGTAATGAATTGCGATGGGCAGGCAAACACTTGACAGATGAGCCGGACAGAGACGGACACGGAGGCGAGGGTACACTGCTGAGAAATGCAAGTCGGCAGGACGTGAATACTGAGTCGCATGGGAGAGTAGGGAGACGGAGACGGAGAGGGGGAGAGAGGGGGAGAGAGAGAGAGAGAGAGAGAGAGAGAGAGAGAGAGAGAGAGAGAGAGAGAGAGAGAGAGAGAGAGAGAGAGAGAGAGAGAGAGAGAGAGAGAGAGAGAGAGAGAGAGAGAGAGGAGTATCAGGCAGGGAAGGCAAGGGAACAGGAAGGCAGGAGAGCAGAAGGCGGTGAGGGACAAGGAACAGGAGGGAGTTGAGTGAGGCCTGCACTAAGGAAAGACAGACTCATTATTAATTTAGGCAAGACAAAGAAGTAGATGAAGGAGAGGAAAGAGGTTTGGTGAGCCGAGGAGGAGGAGGAGGAGGAGGAGGAGGAGGTTAACAGAATGGTGGATGAAAATGCAATGAGGGGATGCACTCTGAATGTACTGGAAGTGTGGGTAGGAAGGGTGCTGGGGAATGGAAAGTCGGGGAAAGGGGAGGTGATGGGGACACGGAAGCGAGGTGACAGAAGGCCATACTGGACACACAACGTGAAGCCAGAACAAGAAGAGGTGGATGCAGGATATACAGGCAGGCACGGGATATGCCAGACAAGGAAACAATAGGAAGGAAACCCAAGATAAAGATTTAGGAAGTAAACGGAGAGGAAGAAAACGAAGTCCAAATGAAATGAAATGTGAAGACAAATATTCTTGAAAAGTGATAAAATGAAGAAAGATGGTGAATGGAAATTGTAAGAAAGGGGAGAAAAAAGTGAAGAACGTAGAGTAAAAGATAGAAGATAAAAAGAGGAACACAGACAGACTGCAAAGATATGAGGGGAGAGAAAGTAAACGGAAAAAGCTGACAAGATGAAGGCAAAAATGCAATAATACGAAGATGTGAGAAAAAAAAAAAAACAGGATGAAAGCAGGAACGGCTAGACAGGGACAGGGGTGGACAAGAGAGAGAGAGAGAGAGAGAGAGAGAGAGAGAGAGAGAGAGAGAGAGAGAGAGAGAGAGAGAGAGAGAGAGAGAGAGAGAGAGAGAGAGAGAGAGAGAGAGGGGGGGGAGCAGGGTAGTGACAGAGGCAAGGAGACAGGGAGGCAGAGGCGCAGAACGAAGCGGGCAGACAGGACCGGTCCTATGTGACGCGCCATCCATCATCACTACTCCGCCACCACACACTCCCACCACACTCCCCGCCACCACACACTTCCTCCACACTCCCCACCACCACACACTTCCTCCACACTCCCCACCACCACACACTCCCTCCACACTCCCCGCCACCACACACTCCCTCCACTCTCCCCACCACCACACACTCCCTCCACTCTCCCCGCCACCACACACACTTCCTCCTCACTCCCCGCCACCACA
>NC_087177.1:15156808-15166808 GCF_035594125.1 Scylla paramamosain
TGCAACATTGCCACTCATGTTCCTAAAGGAATGAGGACAGGGTAGCTTCGCGGCTGGTGGCTGGGTGCTGCCATCTCTTTTCACTGATACAGACGAGGCAGGAAGGCTCTGCAGTAAAAAGAGTGCTGTTCGCGGCCAAAATGTTGTGTGTTCTATCTCAGCTCACTGAAATTTGTCGGTGAGAGAAGTAGCTCTCTCACGTGATCCCAACCGACGCCATGACTCAATTTCAATTTCGCTAAGTACTATCCTTCCCTTCTCTACCAAACTTTACGTCTCGGAAGCGATACAGGTCTCCTTCTGTTCTATTGTGGAATGTGATACACAAAAAATAAAGATTAAGGGAAAGGAAGAAAATGAATAAAAAAAAAAAAACGCAGGGCAAGGGAAAGGAAAGCCAAAGAAGTGGAAGGGAAGCGGAGGGATAGGTATGTGAAGAGTAAAAGTAGAGACATATTACGACAGGTGTTCCCCCTGACACACCTGCAGTACCATGTAACTAGCTAGCGTGCTGAATACATAAAAAGACTCCGCGGGAACAGCGGCCGCTGACACGTCATGAACAAAGCGGTATAGTAGCACGAGTATAGTGATCGGTGGTGGCCTAGCGGGGGTCCCAATCACCCGGCGCCACAACGGCTCCGTCACACCTACACCAACAAGTAAACACATACATTCACCTCAACTCTCCCTATATGGGCCAAACACTAACAAAGTTCTGCTGGTCAATACACTTCTGCAAATATTTATGACTAAACTGCAAAATGTGGTGCAAACAAATACTCCACGCAGGCCATTTCAAGAGCGCAAACACTATCAATGTTTATCATCAGACAATAAAATTCCCGGATCCGTTTATTCATTTACAGGAGATTAACGCAATGCACTGTGAAAATTACATCTGGTCCATTGAGCGAGTCGACGAATATTGTTTTCCTGTGGGGGGCCTCAGCCGCGTCCACCACCACTGACCCTCTGGGTTGTACTCATGCCAGTCCTGTAACACTGTCTTGTTCCTCGATCATTGTTCCTTTGAACCGTAAAAATACTGCCCCATTGAACTCTACTGATACAGTCCTCACTTCACTGTTCACGACGAAACTAGCCGACAACACCAGGGTTCTACACCAGGGTTCCTACGTGGGGTACATTTGACAAAACTCAAAAGGGGCTTTTCAAGGGTAAGTTGTTGAGGTCTTGTGTTTACTGCTTAGTACAGCAAAAAAAAAAAAAAAAAAAAAAAAAAAAAAAAAAAAAACGGTGACGACGGAGGGTATTTTCTTTAAACCATTGTATAAAACTGTTTGCCACGCACCACGATTTGCAGGGAGTGGCTGTGAGGGCGCTGGGAAAGTCGCGACCGGCGGGCATAAAGAAAGCTGTCTCCTTCAGGGGTTGAGAGTAAGGGAGACCCTGTGCCCCCCACCCACACCCGCGGGCTTTGGGCAGAAGGGGACGGCAGAGGATTCCCACGCGTCATCTGTAAAACAAATCGTAGCACATCCAAATTCATTACGCGCGTCGCCCTTGAAAGTAAATCTGAAGGACCTTTTCTTTTGTGAATATTTCCACTCCACTGATAACAACTCGGTGCATAAATCCCCAGCATGACGGCAGCGTTCGGCTTCCACCTACAGTTGCAGGCTGAAGCGTTTCAATACTGTAAGATCCGGTCTCTTATTTTTTTTTTTTTTTCGACAGAGGCCGTGTAGAAAAATGTTACAAAAAATGTGGGACTCTTCCCCCAAACATATGCAGGGGCGGCGGGGAGGCACCGGACACACCTGCCTATTGCCAAGCTGACAAGCGAAAAACAACATTCTAACGTGTGTGTGTGTGTGTGTGTGTGTGTGTGTGTGTGTGTGTGTGTGTGTGTGTGTGTGTGTGTGTGTGTGTGTGTGTGTGTGTGTGTGTGTGTGTGTGTGTGTGTGTGTGTGTGTGTGTGTGTGTGTGTGTGTGTGTGTGTGTGTGTGTGTGTGTATGCGCGCACCGTACCAAAGTTCCCGCAGCGAGTAATGCTTGCTCTCAAGGTGGTGTTTTACATGAAGCCACAAGGTTCTTCTCTTAATGATAGAAAGTACATAACAATCCAATTAAAGTTTCTTAACAAGCCAAACCATAGATACATGTAGTTACCGCAACTTCTTAAGAGGCTCCTAACTGCCTAACTTTCCGTGTAACACAAGTTGAGCTAATGTTAACGCGGCGAGGAAGGTGGTCCGCCTAATCTAAAGGCCAGCCTGGCCCACTACAAGTACTAATTATCAAAACTTAAGATAAAGTAATCTCACTGAAACAATACTGACGTTAATCCAACCATGAACTTCCGCACAGTTTTGGTTAAACTGTGGTTAGATACCGTAACTCACCACGTCACCTCAGTACTGTATACTTCAGCCACCGCTTCACCATCACAGCACGGCATGGCGCCTTCAGCTCATCATCGAAACGCGAGATAAATGTAATGCGCCTTCATAAACAATACGGTTATTTACCTCTGTGTGCTGGCTGTCGTCACTTAACTGATGGACAAGAACTGCTTGATCAATATTATTATATTTGCCTGTCCCTAAAAATGGGGCAGCCAAACCTATCAGTAGTCTTACCAGTAATCTAACTTGTTCTACTAAATAGCATCAAGTAGCATTCTGGCCTTCCTGCAGTGACCTAAACCTTGCCTCTCCTAGCGAAACACGCGCAGTTCTTGCTCTGAGTGCCTTGCAATGCTGGGAGACGCAGCGATTACAAGACAATGAGATAAGTATTTACCTTCTACCCTAAAAGTTGAGTTCGGTAGATATTGGTCAATGCTAACACGGACGCACCACAGTGTTTTCCTGGGTTCCGCCTTGGTTGTAATACCGTAATATAGGAAAGGCAGTCCTGAACCAGACTGGCGCACAACTCTATTCCCTGCCAGGCGGGAGAAGGTTGAAGCGTCCAGTATGGCATAGGCGAGGACGCTTCGTTCCTAACTCCAGACGGACTCTGGCCTTATGATATCGTAAAGGTAATACTAAGGACACAATACCCAACCTTTCTTTTGCGGGGATACATGGCGGATGTCTTCTGTGTGCCGTGCGGGTGAGAGTGCAAGGGTGCCACCCCGCCTAGATGATCTTTCTCACTCTCACCAACTTGAATGAATTTCAAAGCTCCTTTATATTTTAGCTCCCATAACAGCCACGTCACAAGAATAGTCAATGTTTCACGGGCTGATACTCAAATAAATCTTAACACACACGTAACACACACGACTCTGTCACTGGATGGGGGCGGGGGGACGCACATCCTCGCCTTTCTGCCACAGTAACACTGAGTATGCTGAGTCATGTTTTAGGATCACTATACATTCAAAATATAATGTAAGCCTAATCCTTTCTTATCACATCTTATCATCACAGTATTCACATGGACGACTGGTATGGTGCACCACTATCATCACCATCAACACCATCGCCACCACTATCACCAGCAGCACCACCAGCACCACGGGGACGGAGGAGGGAGAGGAGGAGCGAGAGGTGGTCAAATGGAGAGGGTTGCTGCACCACTGGCGTCACATAACACTCTTTAAGCATCAACCTTGAAGGTATTTAAACGGAATACATGTTTCACGTCCTGAAGCTGCTGGGTGACAGGTGAGCAGTAGAGGTGGGGGGCACCATACAGCAGGTGTGGAAGCTGCACACCTGAAACTTACACACACGCGTCGTCCAACTTTTCACCGCCAGTCTGGCTCTAACGCAACTCTCGGTGGAGTGACAAGGTGTCTTTTCCTAAGTAGCCTCGCATTGCCAATCATGAAACGCAGAATGTTCTAAGCCTTGAACCTGTAAGGAAGTCCGGCTCATCTCCATCTTCTATGGTTGGGAAATTGAAAAAATTACCATGAAGAGTTCCTGTGTAACGAAAGACTGACTCAACACCCCCAATGACGGAGGGAGGTTTGCGACCCACGCCTGCCACGGTGCCGTCCACCAAGAGCAGCGTGTCCGAAATGTTTTAGAAAAGGAGTGCATTTTTTTTTTCTTCTATTACATTCTTGTCACCGGAAGACTTTTCTGCTGCAATTCTTCTGTTTCTTTCTGGCTTACATGCTCGGCCATTTTATATATGTGTAGGCTTACTGCCATCACTGCCATCACTGCCCGTCATGGCAGTGAGATTTTTAATGCCGCCTTTGCGAAAGCCCATGCCGCCTCCCAGAGCTCCCCAGTAAAGTCACCGTAAAAGAAAGGGCTGTTAGGAAGCATGTGGGTAATCTTAGGCCACTTGGCGATAGCTTGAAAATGGCCAGCTTTCAGCGGAACTCAAAATCAGGTCCCTGAAATCACCAAGTCTAAACACTGACCACTTGGCCACCATCCATACTTGAGTATATCATCCTTGAACATTATATACGAGAGAGAGAGAGAGAGAGGAGAGAGAGAGAGAGAGAGAGAGAGAGGAGAGAGAGAGAGAGAGAGAGAGAGAGAGAGAGAGAGAGAGAGAGAGAGAGAGAGAGAGAATGTGTGCGTGACAATCGTCTTCTCAAGGTTAAGGATATTATGTCATGTTCTGAACCTTTCAACAAATTTTACGAACATTTTCCAAACAGATATGATCGGGATGGAAATGCGATCACTCCTGCCCCCTCCCCTAAAAACTATACACGCAGGCATTTTACGGAACAGAGTATTTTAGAATGTGACGCTGATTGGTGTCTTGAAGTCGTGAGTCTGAATGATGATAGGCACCAAGCATATCTGGAGGCTGGTGGTGCATTCATCAATGAGTACTGACAACGAGTAATTCGTATCTTAAAACGTAAGCGCACCAACATTTCACAATTGTCAGTCCTGACTCTGTATTCAAGGAGCTCACTCAAGGGCTAAGTTAGTCAGTCCCAATGCATCTTGGTTTCAGAGAAACTGCAATAAGAACCAACAACCAACGAGTTTCTAAATAAAATGCTAAGCGCAAATCCTTAAAAGCTCCGCACTTCCTTGGCAAGAATTGTCGCGGCATTTTCCCTTTTGGAACATTGAAATGCTTCCTACTGGCTTCTCGCGTGACTGGCATGTTCACATCACACCTGGCTTCGTTCTGCTGCCTATCTGATAAAATATTACTCTCTCTCTCTCTCTCTCTCTCTCTCTCTCTCTCTCTCTCTCTCTCTCTCTCTCTCTCTCTCTCTCTCTCTCTCTTTTACACATATGTAATCTACTGAATGATTTATTCTTCCTTTTCATTTTACTTTATTTACTTATCTTTCTTTGTTGTGTGTGTGTGTGTGTGTGTGTGTGTGTGTGTGTGTGTGTGTGTGTGTGTGTGTGTGTGTGTGTGTGTGTGTGTGCAGGCGCGTGGAGTGCCCCTAGAGCCGTGGCATGACAGGCTGGTGGGTGCACTCGGGCAATTGGAGAGGCACACAGGTAGAGGTGGTAGAAGCGGATGGAATGTCGTGGTCGGTGCGGCTGCTCGTCTCCAACAGGTGTGCAGCTGAACACCTGTGCCGCCTCCCTCAACACTTGTGCCGCACTCGACCTCGCTATGGTGAACATGCTGCCTCGCACGTTATGCGTTATTCATACTTTCCACACACCAAAAATATATCCCAACAAGATAACACGACCAATACATCATAAGCACTCCCTCCACGCCATGACATTTTACGACTTAGGCCGATCTAAGCCACAGGAAACCTCCCTGCGGTGCAAACCATGGGTCAGTTTCCAAACATCAATGGTGCGTGATTTACTAAATGAAATGGTTATATCTCACTCCATCGAAATATACATGAACCTCAATAACCGTGCCCTCAACCCTTTCTGGCTTAATATTCAGCTTCCAAACTGGTCTTTATATAATCACTTTTTGCTCCACATCTTTGCACGCCATTTAATTCCAGATTTATCTTGCCTAATCAACACTGCCAGTCATGCATTTCTCTCTGACATCAATTTACACGTAACAAAATTACATTACCTTAAAAAAACCACGACCATTACTAGAAATTTCTATCACTGCTGACCTCTATCTCGGCCTAGCAACTAAGACCAAAGATGCACGTCAAACACACACACACACACACACACACACACACACACACACACACACACACACACACACACACACACACACACACACACAACACTTGGCACATCATTTTCCGCACATATTACGTACACACTACCATTTTTATCTCAACAAGAAACTTCACTACCTCCAAAGATGCACCCAACTGAACAGTGTTACAACAACAACAGTGTTACAACGAATTTTTCTCTCCCCTTTCTCCCGTTTCATTTTCTACTGTTCAGAGACAACTCAACGCTACTCTATTCACTGTAACATCAACTGTCAAATTGTTTCTTTCATATGTCATTACTGAACAAATTTCCATATTCAATTTCAACTTCTTAATGCTGCTACAATTACCTTAAGCAGCTTCTCTCCGATGTGTGTGTATGTATGGGACCAGACTATGTGACACACTAATCTCAGTGTGACTCACCGTGTGACTCACAGATACATTAATACATTACCTCCTTGTTCTGACTCGGTTCACTTACCTTGAAAAAAAAAAAATCAAACATTAATATCTCATCGGTGTGAAAAACTAACACACACACACACACACACACACACACACACACACACATGAACAGTTTACACTACATATCCACTTATATAAACACGTTGATAGATATACATAAACAGACATACAGATAGATAGATAGATAGACAGATAGAGAGATAGATAGATAGGCAGAGATAAAGACAGCCAAACGGACAAGTAGGTAGGTAGATGGATATGCCAAGAATACAGAAAACAGGAGAGTAGAGAAGGAGGAAAAGCGTGGCCAAGAGTGAGGATGAGGGTGAGGGTCACGGTGAGGGCGAGGGGTCAAAACTCTCAGGTCACGACACTCCCCGTTTCAGTAACAGGTGCTTGTGTCGCTGGCGCGGCGGTGGAGGACCAAGGCAGGCACACGGGGAGGAAAGGGTTGACTGAAGAGGTGGGAATTAAGGATGGGAGGGAGGAAGAGGGGAAGAGAGAGAGAGAGAGAGAGAGAGAGAGAGAGAGAGAGAGAGAGAGAGAGAGAGAGAGAGAGAGAGAGAGAGAGAGAGAGAGAGAGAGAGAGAGAGAGAGAGAGAGAGAGAGAGAGAGAGAGAGAGAGACATAAGAACATAAGAAATAAGGGAAGCTGCAAGAAGCGACCAGGCTTACACGTGGCAGTCCCTGTATGAAACACACCTACCTATTTCCATCTGCTATCCCCATCCATAAACTTGTCTAATCTTCTCTTAAAGCTCTCTAGTGTCCTAGCACTAACTACATGATTACTGAGTCCGTTCCACTCGTCTACCACTCTATTTGAGAACCTATTTTTTCCTATCTCCTTCCTAAACCTAAATTTTTCAAGCTTGAACCCGTTATTTCTTGTTCTATCCTGGTTGCTGATCCTAAGAATTTTGCTTACATCTCCCTTGTTATAACCCTTGTACCACTTAAAGACTTATATCAGGTCCCCTCTTAACCTACGTCTCTCTAAAGAATGTAAATTTAACAGCTTCAACCTCGCCTCGTAAGGAATACTCCTCATCCCCTGTATCCTTTTAGTCATTCTCCTCTGTACTGATTCTAATAGACCTATATCTTTCCTGTAATGTGGGGACCAGAACTGCACCGCGTAGGAGAGAGAGAGAGAGAGAGAGAGAGAGAGAGAGAGAGAGAGAGAGAGAGAGAGAGAGAGAGAGAGAGAGAGAGAGAGAGAGAGAGAGAGAGAGAGAGAGAGAGAGAGAGAGAGAGGGGGATCACAAAGGCATACAAAGGAAGTCCAAACAAAAAAAAAAGGAGTTTGAGGTCCTTACTAAGCTGTTTGGGTAACTGTTTTACTCTAATTATTAGTGAGAGAGACAGGATACCACAGAAGGCTCCTTCCCATTCCCCCATCCCTCCAGCAGAAAGTAGAAGAGAGGAGAAGAAAAGAGAGGAGAGGAGAGGAGAGAAGAGGGGAGGAGGAGGAGAGGAGAGGAGAGGAGAGGAAAGAAGAGAAGAGAAGAGAAGAGAAGAGAAGAGAGGAGAGGAGAGGAGAGGAGAGGAGAGGAGAGGAGAGGAGAGGAGAGGAGAGGAGAGGAGAGGAGAGGAGAGGAGAGGAGAGGAGAGGAGAGGAGAGAAGAGAAGAGAAGAGAAGAGAAGAGAAGAGAAGAGAAGAGAGGAGAGGAGAGGAGAGGAGAGGAGAGGAGAGGAGAGGAGAGGAGAGGAGAGGAGAGGTGAGGTGAGGTGAGGTGAGGTAAGGAGAGAAGAGGAGAGGAGAGGAGAGGAGAGGAGAGGAGAGGAGAGGAGAGGAGAGGAGATAAAAAAAGAGAGGAGGAGGAGGAGGAGGAGGAGGAGGAGGAGGAGGAGGAGGAGGAGGAGGAAAAGAAGAACAGAAACAGGAACAGGAAATGGAGGACAGAGACAAAAATAAGATGTGTCGTGTAAAAGCAAATGAGAAGGGAAATAACGAAGAGAAAAGGAACACAAAAAATATGATGATAAAGAAGACACACGACAGGATGGAGCGAAGAAGCAATGAGTAAAATAACACAATGTTGTGTTGTGAGGGTCCGTGTGTGTGTGTGTGTGTGTGTGTGTGTGTGTGTGTGTGTGTGTGTGTGTGTGTGTGTGTGTGTGTGTGTGTGTGTGTGTGTGTGTGTGTGTGTGTGTGTGTGTGTGTGTGTGTGTGTGTGTGGCACAAATGGACCTCCTTAACATAAATAGATTGGTTTTCATTACATACACTATCTTCACTGCAGCACACCACACTCAAAAACATAACCACTCATTGTACCACTGGTATTAGTAAACAAAATATGAGAATAAAAAAAAAGTAGTCTTCACAAATACGCGAATCAAGATAACCCAACAACCAGGTAACAATGCCGCCACTTCACACCTGTCCATAAATTTATTTCTTGCAGACATTCACAAAAAATATAAAAAAATGAAAGACTGGCAATCCGCCGAGCATGGCTTCACACTATGAAGCCAAAAGGAAGGGCGTGGAGCTGGTACGAGCCTTGGATGGAAGCAATGAAATCAGCCAGGCAGGAGCCTTCCCACCATCCCAGCACCGCCTACGAGGGAGTCTCAGTGAGGTGAGTGAACCCCCTACCAGGTGCTGTTAATTATCATGTCTGTGATCACAAATAGACGTCTTTCCAATGTTCCAGCAAGACCGTCCCATTCTTCCTTCATACCTATTCCTTCATCGCTCCTTTATGCTCTTTGTTCATTGAGGAAACCAGGTACAGCAGTTTGAAAGCTTTAACCTGATGCTAAACTCTCCCGAGTCAACGTTGAGCGTCCAGAACTGGTAGATAAGCAAAATATGACCAGATGTAAAATTCTGGCCACAAAAGCGAGGCGCAAAAGGTTAAGAGTTGTGCAGAGATGCATATAATGGAACACACTAATACATGTGTGCCGCACATTCACAGGAAGAGAAATGCTGTACAGCTGTGTGGCCGACCCTGTCGTCACTTCAATCAACATTACAGCAGGACAACACATACAATTTAATATAAAAGATATCTAATACATCCAGCATACTAAAAGTTGTACATTCATTTTCAGCTATCTTATAAGCTCGACAGAACAATGAACAATAACTTGAGAGTAACTCTTCAAACAGGCTGATAATTTCAAGGGCAATAAAAGATCACAGTTTTCTCCAAGAACCAAAGCAATAATTAGAGAAAATGTTATTTTTTACACTCTGACTGAAATCTTTAAAGTAAATCTCTCGGCGACCGTCATTGCCCCATAGAAATTGATATAATACTAGACGAATTTTATTCCATTATCATTATAATCACCATCATACTACCACCATCACTACTACTACTACTACTACTACTACTACTACTACTACTACTGCTACTACTACTACTACTACTACTACTACTAGTAATAATAATAATAATAATAATAATAATAATAATAATAATAATAATAATAATAATAATAATA
>NC_087177.1:15171808-15179308 GCF_035594125.1 Scylla paramamosain
ATGGTCTGCTCCAGCCTCGTTAGCCGGCGGGAATCACAAGTCCGATGAACTCTTAATCTCTCATAAGCGTTCATGAACCCGAAAACGGCTGGCGGAACACCCACGCGGCCGCTGTGTGACCCGCCGTAAAGGTCACCAGCACAATTAAACACCACGAGGATGAACCACATGTTTGGGGGACGAGCCCGCGGCCACCGCCCACACCACGTTTCTCCGCGGAGATTTGTGTGCCAAGACGCTTACTTTGTACTCAGTTCCTGGCAATATTACCCGCTTCGCCCACACATTTTCTCTTAGATGGTCACTTTAGGAGTTAGAACATAGCCATGCAGTACATATCCCACCCTCCTGTGTGTGTGTGTGTGTGTGTGTGTGTGTGTGTGTGTGTGTGTGTGTGTGTGTGTGTGTGTGTGTGTGTGTGTGTGTGTGTGTGTGTGTGTTTAAGAACAAAGTAACATGCATTTGTCTTCAAGCCCTTCGCCTCGACAGGGAATCACACACACACACACACACACACACACACACACACACACACACACACACACACACACACACACACACACACACACACACACACACACACACACAGCGGACCCTGACATGACGTCTCTCCGTTTACAGCGGCACATGATGGAGAGAAAAAAAAAAAAAAAAATGCACCAAACGAAACCTCCCCCACTGCCATGCCCAGCCAACCCTGGATCCCGCATCCCAGCAGCCAGCTCCAGTCCTTTCCTTCAAGGCAGAGGCTCGTCGACGCGCCGCTGCCCACACCTGGCGAGGGGTAATGTGGCCCATGGTGTGAGTGGTTCGCGTGGTGCCGCTGGAGTATTACCCGTCCTAAGCGCTAGTCCCAGCATCAAGATAATCCCGACCTCTGGAGGCTGGGGGTCGTTACCTCAGGCAGGCCGCCTCACCGCCGCTCCGAGCTGCTGGCGGCTGAGCTAACACTTCCGTGATTCACTCCGCCATATATCGGGCTCCAGCGCCGAGTCTGGCCAGGGGTGAGCGTGCACCACACACATAACCATCAGCGGGAGAGGCCTCACGCTGGCCCCCAACTACCTTAGCCCCCCGGCCTCCGCTGCTCTCCCCAGGCAGTCCTCATACTCCCCTCCACTGCCAGGTGTCCATAACTACTGCTACTCCTCCTCCCCTTCCAGTCGTTCATCTTCCTCCTTCCTCTTCCTATTCCTCCTACTCCTCTTCCTTCTCACGCTCCTTCATCTACTGCCGCTGCTACTGTTTCTTTCTCTTTGCTCCATCTTCTCCACTCTTGTCATTTAAAGATTTTCCCTCTTTTTCTTATTTCCCTCCCCCATCTCTCTCTCTCTCTCTCTCTCTCTCTCTCTCTCTCTCTCTCTCTCTCTCTCTCTCTCTCTCTCTCTCTCTCTCTCTCTCTCTCTCTCTCTCTCCTTTTCCTCCTCCTCCACCTCCTCCTCCTCTTAATATCAAGTACTTCCGACCGCTACTATCCGTTGGGTCACTTCCAGCATCATTACTGTAGTACCTTCATCATCACTACCACCATCAAAATCTCAAGTACCACCTCACTTGTCACTAACGTCATATCAGCCCCACTATCGTCCCGACCACTACATTTATCACCCTTATTTAAACTCCCACCAATCCACCCTCAGCCCTCAGCCGCCGTTGCCACTACCACCATCACCAAGTCACTTCCTCCGCCACAAAACTAATCAAACTTCAGCTCCCGAAACGCTATAAAAAAATATCAAAATCATTCCCTTCGACACGAACGGGAAAAGAAAAAAGAAAAAAGAAGAATCCGACCAGGTTTTTAATATGAGCAGAGCAATTACGGGGAAACAAAGGGCCGGCGGGCGCGGTGGGGAGGCGCCTCAGAGACACCAAGTTGGGACAAAAGTGAACCTCAGATGTTGGTGCTGCGGACCACTTCCCGGCGACGGCGACGACGGAGGAGGCTGGGGCTGATGTTGTTATTGTTCGTGTTTTATTTTCTATAATGGGAATGATAATGATGATGATGATGATGATGATGATGATGATGATGATGATGATGATGATGATGATGATGATGGTGATGATGATAATGATGATGATGATGATGACAACAATGATGGTGATGATGGTGATGGTGATGGTGATGATGACGATGATGAAAGTGACGACGGTGTTGGCAGTGGCAGCGATGGTGGCGATGACAGGCAAGGCAGGACTGGCAGGACTGGCAGGACTGCACCTGACCCGTCAGCGAGGGAACAAATGGCAGTCAGCCTCCCTGCTGTCTGCGAGACGGACGACACAGAATGGAGACAAAAAAGAGAGGAAAGAAATGCAAAAGACTTGCGGATGGAGGTTGTGTGAGGTGACCCACGGGGCAGGGAAGCGGAAAGCACGAATATTGCACATGACTCTGCGTAAGTAGGTAATAGAGCGAATCGCCTCATTCCTGCCACACGGATGAACTGTGGGACGTGGAGCATCGTCCGCCAAACAAGCAGCCAGGAGTGGAGCGCGTGGTGGTATCCCAGTGTGGGGTGGGGCGGCAGATGGATGAGTGAGGATGGCCACCGGCACCCACTAGGCCCCTACCAGCTCCACCTCACCTCGTCCTGCTACACACGCTCCGGGGTGTGGCGCGCCTTTCCGAAACATGACAGCCAACGAGTGAGCCACAGCAGTGTTAAGTTTTTACGAGGGACTTAATTTTCTTCAACTACGTGAGCCACTTGTGTAGCAGCCGCAGGTCAGTCTCGAGTCCCGGCACAATCATTATTCTCGGTTTTACCAATCAAGCTGAGCAGAATGATTATACCCACAAGAAGCCTCCAGGCTGGGGCGCTTCTCTCTGTGTACCTCTAATGGACTACACCCTTGTTTGTTCGGCTCAATGCTACAGCGACTCCCATTCGCGCGGATCCTGCACCACCGCTCACCCTTGTCTTGGGAAGGTGGATCACGCAGCACGATCAGTCAAGACGGCAGACACGGTAGTGGGGTGCAGCTGTTGTCGGCCGCTGCTATAATAACCAACCTTGTAATAGCCTACTTTACTGGATGAAGCTTTCGTATCATTAAAGTTACAGCAACTCATTCTCAGTTTCCAGTCGGAGTGTAACCTCACAACGGAAATAACTCTGCAAGTCTTCTGCCTCGAGGCCGGCGAGCTGGTTCCGCTGGGACCATCAACCACGAGCCCACGCAGGTCGCGTCTGGCCTCATGACGACTACGATGACGAGGACGATGACGACAACCTATAATGACGACGACAATTCCCTGTTTCGTAATGATTGTCAACATGAGAGAAAAGGGAACAAATAAATGCACACACACACACACACACACACACACACACACACACACACACACACACACACACACACACACACACACACTATAAAGGGAACCCCACATACTGGTCGGCTGAACGCAATCATCATCATCATCATACGAACACTACTTGATACTGGAGACGAAGGAGGAAGTGATGCGATGCGTTGAGGTAGGTATGAAGGTGCAACAAATCCCTAAGGCCTCAAAAATGCACACCTACGCCGTCCATACTGAGTCCCGTGAGCCGCGTCGCATCACACTCTGGCTCCAAGTATCATGCCTGCATGCAGCAAGACCTAGGGTTATCATAGAGCTTATTTAATTCTACAGTGGTTTCTAAGTCTTTTCCTGTCATTATCCATAACGTGTCTACAATAAAGTACATAGATTACACGTGAGCGTTATAGACATGCTACATTTTTTAAGCATTTTTCAATAACAAGTAAGACTGTCGCAAGAGTTGGGCACAAAGTATCTTCACGTCACTATAAAGGAGAGCGGCACCATACATGCATGACGCCGCCGCCAGCTACCAGTAACATAGGTTGATGGCCACGCTGTGAGCACCTAGTAATGCCGTGTGACGCAAAACTTTCCTTTATGGTCAAGGCCAATGATCGAACTAAGATGGTATATGAGCGTTGCACAAACACGCAATATGAGCTTCATTTACATGTCAGTGGCGTGATGTATGGACATGAGTGGGACACCCTCTCGCGACAACATTAGACAGCCACAAACATCCACCCAACTTCATCTGGAACATGGCACTCCAGACCACGGTAGTGCCAAGTGATCAAAGCCTGAAGAATATCATCATCCCCTGGACATCCAAATCTCGGAAGAAAAAGACGGAGGATGGCGGGCTGCAGCGCGGACATCGTTCCTTTCTACAAGAAGAAAAATTCTCAACATCATTTGAAAAGCGTGACCCAGTGACACTTGTACACGCAGCTGACACTCGGGTAGCTCAGGCAACCCACTCCCTGCGTTACATGATGACACAGATTACCTAAACTCTCGGTATGCAAATGCTGCTGATAGGAAGGAGAGAGAGAGAGAGAGAGAGGAGAGAGAGAGAGAGGAGAGAGAGAGAGAGAGAGAGAGAGAGAGAGAGGAGAGAGAGAGAGAGAGAGAGAGAGAGAGAGAGAGAGAGAGAGAGGAGAGGAGAGAGAGAGAGAGAGAGAGAGAGAGAGAGAGAGAGATGGCTGAGGCATACCACGAACGTGCCAGGAA
Organism: Scylla paramamosain; assembly: GCF_035594125.1. Lineage (NCBI taxonomy): Eukaryota > Metazoa > Arthropoda > Malacostraca > Decapoda > Portunidae > Scylla > Scylla paramamosain. The sequence continues at coordinate 15,176,364 of NC_087177.1, forward strand.
CTGGTTTAAGGATTAGGTCTCTTCTCTCGGAGGCAAGACCCGCGATAGTTTCATTTCCACAACGGGATTATCGTCGCTCAGAGCACGTACCCAGGGCGACGCGGAAGGGCGAGGAGGAGGAGGAGGAGGAGGAGGAGGAGGAGGAGGAGGAGGAGGAGGAGGAGGAGGAGGAGGAGGAGAGGCTGGCAAAGGGGACAGGGAGGTAAAAGAACAAAACAGTGGAGTAGTGAGAAAGGCGACAGGCAATGGAAATCAGGGAGGTAGTGATGAAATAGAAAAGGTCGTGTAGGGACGAGGGAGGAAAGGGTAAGCGCGAAGGCAAGGGAGGCAAGGATGGAAGGCGGGGATGGCAAGGGAAGGGAAGGGAGAGAAGCCATTTCCTCTTAACACTCCGGAACATGAGGTGACACTTTTTCTTTACACGTTAATCACAAGTATCGAGGTATCTTAAGGGCATCAATCCTAGAGTGGCTGACCGACTAATTGATTGACTTGAAAACGCCCGAACAACTATCATAAGCACCACTGATAATCCAAATCATCACCACCACCATACTTCCATCAATGCCACCACCACTATACCTACTACTAAGCCTACTACTACTATGCCTCCATCACCACACTGCATCCCCATCACTGCACCTCCACCTTCACCACTATACACCATCTTCACCACATCTCCATCATCACCACAATACAACATAACTACGTACACCTCTATCACATCACTACATCTACATCAACACATTCATCACCACCACCAATAGCTTTTACCAGAGACAATTCATCTCTGTCTGTCTGTCTGTCTGTCTGTCCGTTTGTATGGATGTGCCTTTGTACATAAACCTTTGATGTCTTTTAAATTACGTTTTAGCTCCTCGTAAAGTCCTCCGTATGTATGTATGTATGTATGTATGTATGCATGTATGTATGGGCGTCTTTCCATCTGTCTACTGATTTTTAAAGAAGTACAAAACACAAGGGAACTAGAAAGTGGCGTTCGTTCGTTCGTCTTTTCCTACCTCATCATCATCATCATCATCATCATCATCATCATCATCATCATCATCATCATCACCACCACCACCACCACCACCACCACCACTGCCTTTATGAACTAGCACACAATCAATATACCTGGACAGGAGGAAAACAAAAAAAAGACTTGCTATAAAGTTCGATTCCATTTAAAAAAGAAAATGCATTGAAATAACTGGAATTACACTTATTTTAACCACCAGGAGGAGAGGAGGACGAGCGTGTTCTTGTGGCGGCGGCAAGATTACCTGGCCATAATGGGCGGCGCGACGGGCAAGTACACCCCAGCTATTAGCGCGCGGCTGGCAAGAACACACCGGGCGTGCGTGAGTATAGTCTGGATAGGAATGTGGCCAAAAGTGAGTGCACGAGAAAAAGAAAGGAGGAAAAACTCGCTCAAACATCTCGAAAGGTTCACCTCCTACGTCTTGGTAACAATCTGTAAGGCAGACTTCTTTTCACTGTATTTTCTGGGAAGTGTGTTGAACGCTGACACCTACAATGATGAAAAATAATAAAAAATAAGTCAAGTGTAAGGAACAGCCATGATGTACACCAAAACGCGAATCAATATCTGGATACGATCGACGGCAGACTGACGCAACGCAAATAAACTCGGCGGCGACGCCCAAACTCAGCGGCCAATCATTGCAGCCACACCCCCTCCCTCCCCGCCACGCCGGAGAGAGGAAGGGAAGGAAAGGAGAGAGGGGAGTACTCTGCCACCTGAGGCCTCCAAGAGCTATCAAAGTTCCCCCTAAGCGAGACTCGCGTCAACTTGGAATGTGTGAGGTTGGCGACAGCGCTTAGTGACGCGCTGCCACACCATTACGAGTAGGAGGAGGAGGAGGAGGAGGAGGAGGAGGAGGAGGAGGAGGAGGTGGAGGAGGAGGAGGTTAACAGAGGACAACAAGTGAGTCACCCCAACCTTAGCGGTGAACCTCCTGGCCGCGGTCTCACCACCCTGATAACGAAAGAAATGAGCCACCGCAAGACTGACTTACTCCCTGTCGCCGCGGGGTGCTGCGTTGACTCACCGAGAGGCGTGCTCCAGGCTTTAGGGGTTACAAAGGCGGGGACACGGCGTGGCTCTCCCTCACCATATGAGTCTGTTCTGTCCATAGGAGGAACACTGAGGAAAAGAACGAAGGAGAAAAGGAGGGTAAGGAAGGGAAAAGTGTCGCAAACTGAGTGAGAGAGAGAGAGAGAGAGAGAGAGAGAGAGAGAGAGAGAGAGAGAGAGAGAGAGAGAGAGAGAGAGAGAGAGAGAGAGAGAGAGAGAGAGAGAAAGGAGGGATATGAAAGGTACACAGCCATGTAAGAGCAGGGAGGAAAGGTGTGGCGCGCCTCACCCATAAACAACTTTAACGAGTCTGGGTTCTGCCTTAAGGATTCATCAGGGCGGTCGCCGAGTGAGGGCTACCCACAGTCCTTGCCCTTCTTGGCACCAACGTCCCTTACTATAGACGAGGGATACACTCAGGCTTTAGGTGACCCAGGGAGACACGCCTCTTCACTTTTGCTGATAAAAAAGCTCGCAGGATAGTTTTATTGAAATGAATGAGTATGATAGGTGTCTTTATCACGAGTGCAAGGAGTGTTGGTGTCACTGGGTCTTGCCACGTCTTCAAGTGATCCCCACTACATCACCACGCCGTTCCATCATCCATGCTCGTGCTCCCTGGTCCAGGCCACTGCGGGACACTCGCGCCCTACTTATCTCCTATCTTCCTCCTTCCCTCTCTTCTTCACCCACACGCCTTCCCAACTGCTTTCTAAATTAGCTGTATTTTTTCCTCTTCCTGCTCCGACTCACTGTCATGAGTCTCCCGCTATTTAATCTCCCTGCCTCCGAACCAGGACCCTCCTCCTTTTCCTCCCCAAACTCTATAATTAACTCCGACCCTG
>NC_087177.1:15189308-15199308 GCF_035594125.1 Scylla paramamosain
AAACGGCAGTGAGAGAAAGATATCAAGATAATAAAGTTCCGATATATGATTGATCTACTGTGTATTTTGATTCCTCTGAGTGTAGGGGAAGGTGAAGGGAATGCAAAGGTCACAGTACTTCCTCAGCGACAGCCATTAAGGACAGCTGTGGGAATGAAGAGTGCGATGTCTGGATGTTCAGGGTCTCTACAGTGGCACATGGCAATACACTCCACTTCCTAACACGTTTCACTGGTCTATACATAAAAGGTGACCAAAGATGTAACTTCTACTGCTATTATTATTCCGGTAGTGGTAGTGGTGGTGGTACTGTTTTTACTACTGCCCGTCGCTATTCACGTTGATTTATAGGAATAACCTGTACAGTAATCTTTGGTTATACAGCTGAGGACAGTTCCAACAAAACTAGCGACTGGAAGGGAAGGAAGGGCAGCTGTGAGAGAGGGTCAGTTACCTCCACCACCACCACCACCTCTACCACCTCCATCTCCTTCTCCTCCTCCTCCTAATACTACTATTACTATTACCACTATACTACATACAACAACAACTAGTACAGCTACATTATCCCTCTTATTCTCATGGGTCCCTGTGGTGAGGGCAAAGGACACCGAGCAGTACATGGAAATGCGAGTATTATAAAGTGGTGGGAAAGGAGAAGAGGAAAGGGTAAAGGCGAGTGCTGACACGGAAAAGAAAAACATGTGACGAGAGAGAGAGAGAGAGAGAGAGAGAGAGAGAGAGAGAGAGAGAGAGAGAGAGAGAGAGAGAGAGAGAGAGAGAGAGAGAGAGAGAGAGAGAGAGAGAGAGAGAGAGAGAGAGAGAGAGAGAGAGAGCATTATCAGTTAACTACCAATAAAAGAAACCAAGGGAACAAGACGATATATGAGTCATTGCTGCAAGACTCTATAACGAGATCATACTTTTCTTTTCTCAGCTTTTTTTTTTTTTCTCATGAAGTCACGTGGTGCGCCAAGTACTGCCTTCAGTCACCCACAATCCAGTTGACATCTCACCTCACACACGCACCAATACAAACAGAGGTCAGTCACCTACACCCACGGCAACACCAGCAGTAGTTACGTCGGCAGTAGTAGCGTCGACATCTCCCAGCCCGGTCCCCATCCCACCCTCCACCTCCCGCCATCCGGAAGCCGCTGGCACTGACGGATGGCTCGTGGTGTCGACGGTCACTCGCCGCTCCAGCCTGACGGTTTCACTACACGTTCTCATTATCTTCCCGGCAGACTTGGTCATGATTTGTGGCGCCATATTTTGTCCTGAGATCATTAGCGGCGAGGATGAGTCATACGGCATGTTGCTAGCTCATGGTTTCCTCCTCCTCCTCCTCCTCCTCCTCCTCCACGCCATTTTGTCTTCCAAAACCACTTCCCCTAGCAGACATTCATCAACACGGAATCGTAAACGTAAACACACACACACACACACACACACACACACACATAATTAGCTGATTAATGCATACAGCATTAAATGCTAACGATAAATAAATAATAGTAATTAATCAATCAACCCTTGATATTTACGAGTGATCACACAACTACAAGACAAACGAGGCAACACTGGACAGGCCACACAACAGGACCACAAGTAGAGAGAGCCTACTACGAGCACAACAGTCTAGCAAATGCTTGTTCTAGTATCGCCTATCACAGAAGAATGCCTAAGCAGGGCCAGGAAAGGCAGTCACAGGAAGATCCATCACACCTTAATAATGAAAAAAATATGCCCTCCCCCATACATCAGGAAAATTTATGAACTGAAATGTACGCAACAGTCCTCCTTAATGCCGTCTGCTGCAATCGCTCTGCGTCACAAGGGCGGCGGAAGGCAACCCGTCTCCGTTTCTCGCTGGTCGCTTAATAATAGTTACACTAAGCGTGACCTGCAGCGCTGTCCACCACGGACTCTCACTAGCATGCGATTTACATTATAAACATATGATAATTTGTAGAGATATAAACATCACCAACAAGGAGGAGAAAGTTGCTTCTTGTTCAGCACTGGAATGCCTAAATAATACTATAATGAATATTCCGTGTGTGTGTGTGTGTGTGTGTGTGTGTGTGTGTGTGTGTGTGTGTGTGTGTGTGTGTGTGTGTGTGTGTGTGTGTGTGTGTGTGTGTGTGTGTGTGAGAGAGAGAGAGAGAGAGAGAGAGAGAGAGAGAGAGAGAGAGAGAGAGAGAGAGAGAGAGAGAGAGAGAGAGAGAGAGAGAGAGAGAGAGAGAGAGAGAGAGAGAGAGAGAGCGGGGGCGGGGGGAATTGTTAGACGTTTTAACTCATGACTGAGTGATCTGTTGGCGAGGAACGCTGTGGTAGACGAGTTAATGATGGGTCATTTGTCAGACGAAGAGATAATAACGGGGCGAGTGTGGCACGAGACGAACTGATTGTAGGCTAATTATGCCACAGGATGGAATGGTGTCAGACAGCGCGCTAGGGATGGTGATGGATGTGTCAGGCCTGCCAGGGACGGGTGAAAGGCAGGCACGGGGCGGGGCGGGGCAGGGCGGGGCAGGGCGGGCGGGGCGGGGCGGGGCAGGGCGGGCGGGGCGCGGTGGGGCGGAGAGGGACGGAGAAGGGCAGGGCGGGGCGATAAGGTTAGGATAGGGGCGCCGGTGCTAAAGATGTAAACAAACCAACATTAAGGAACATAAAAGAAGAACAAACGGCAGCTTGGTCCTTGTGAGGTGTTTTGCGAAAAGTTACACAGATTGATCTACAGTCTGAGATGCAGGATAGTAAATATGAAGGCTTTTCCCCCAACCAGGCCAATGAGTGATCCCAAAAGAGACAATGAGTTACGATGGTGTGGATATGTGACGAATACACCAACATTCTACAACACACACACACACACACACACACACACACACACACACACACACACACACACACACACAATCAAGAAAAATTGATCGGTCTCAACACAAGGAACAAGAAAAGGAATATGTAGGTTTGAGAAAACTACGTTGTACACAAAGCCTCGTGTGTGAAGGTGAGTGGCCATGGAATCTTCGTCCCCTTTCCACCCTTCATACGACCCGTCCTCGTGAATCATTGGGAGGTGAGATTTTAGTCGCGGCCCTGAAGTGGATGGCGGAGGCCGGCGGCGGCGGTGGCGACGGAGGCGTACACTGTAGCACACCGCCAACACACGCTGGGGAACGTAGGCTATAAATCACGGCCAAATATCTTCGCCACCTGACATTTCCACTCTCTGATCTGAGTGGTGGTTAATGCAGCCCTAAGTGTGCTATTTATAGGACTCGCGGAGACCAATACGTAATATACTTGACGCCCAGAGATGGAGCCTGACCGGTGTGAGCAACGCTCGGCTTTCCCAGTAACACGGATGCTTATCAACGTACCCCAAGTCTGGATGATAAAATGCCAGCGATTGTTGTTTTCATTATCTAATGGTTGAATTATATGCGGCCTTTCTGATTACTTTATAATTTTAATTTTTATAATTTTACATGCGCGCGCGCGCGCGCGTGTGTGTGTGTGTGTGTGTGTGTGTGTGTGTGTGTGTGTGTGTGTGTGTGTGTGTGTGTGTGTGTGTGTGTGTGTGTGTGAAGGGAACAAGGGTGTGTGCACGACAGGGACAGCACGGGTGTGTTACAAGGTTAGACACTATGCAGCAATACGCAAGGCAGGGTGTGGGGCTACGGGAGAGTAGACAAAGGGTGAGGAAGGAAAGGTGAGGATGCTTGACGGAGAGGAGAAAAAGGTGACAAAACAGAGTGGGGAGAGCCGTGACTATCAGCGAGCGTCCACCACGTGTCGTACCGTCAGGAAGATACGAGCGGAGGCAAGGGACGCCCAAGTTGTGGTAAGGAACGGATTAAAGAGGTCCTGTTATCGTGATGCATCACAGTTCGGGCACGTCTGCGGGAATAACAAGGACGCCAAGGAATATTTCAGCCGTAGCTTTTATCAACAAACAGTTAATTTCGGGCAAGTCTGAGCGGCGATAAATCACCAAGTTTACTCTAGTTACAATTTATGAGGCCGGCAGACCTCACAGTGGTGCCCTAGACCCTGATTTATGCCTGACTTGAGGGGCTGTGTGTGTGTGTGTGTGTGTGTGTGTGTGTGTGTGTGTGTGTGTGTGTGTGTGTGTGTGTGTGTGTGTGTGTGTGTGTGTGTGTGTGTGTGAGTATACATGCGCATCCAGACTCATCAAACAGGGAGGCGGAGTGTGAGGACAAGTTGCTGATTTGAAGGAGAGGCTGAGGAGATACGGAGGCCGAGACCAGAGGAAATGAGAGAGAGAGAGAGAGAGAGAGAGAGAGAGAGAGAGAGAGAGAGAGAGAGAGAGAGAGAGAGAGAGAGAGAGAGAGAGAGAGAGAGAGAGAGAGAGAGAGAGAGAGAGAGAGAGAGAGAGAGAGAGAGAGAGAGCAAAGTTGGACGAAAAAAAAAAAAAAAAGAAGTTCAGGGTAAAATGGTATGTAGATATGATTCTGGAGGACATAAATAGGATTAGTGGGATGAGCTGCAGTACAGGCTACAGTGAGCCAGTGGGAAGGGAATAGGAAGGAGAGCTTAGTGGACCAAGACGGCCAGCCTCCAGAGGCAGGGGACGGCAGAGTTAAGTTACTACCGTCTGTCGTCCTCGCCGGTCCAGTATCACCTTACATGACCGCCACACACCACCACACACATTAAACTGATCGCCACAGAAAGTGTTCAAGCAAGTTACTCGGCTTCATGGCGAGACTCCAAGAGACTCAGGACCAGCAAGACCCAGCGGTCCTGCCGGGGTCCTGAACCAAGATAGAGGAAAGTTCAGTGTCTTGGTGTGGAGCAAGTGTCTCATGTCACAGGCCATAAAGGCAAGGCAGCCACTGCCTTCGGCCAGCAAGGTCGCCCAGTGTGTCTCATCTCCAAGACTAGTTATTTATTTCGTCTGGAACTTATTATCATTCTTATTAATGATGATGATGATGATGATGATGATGATAATAATGATGATGATGATCATCATCACGATCATGATGATGATGATGATGATGATGATGATACTACTGCTAACTAACCTACGTAGAGATAATGCTACTTGCTTCAACCGTTTTTTTTTTTTTTTATGTATATACTCGTATATACCTGAAAACAGTGCACGTACTTCCCCTCTCCCCAAGTATGATGAAGACGCACAAAACACGCCTAAGGTGTAAATTTGCCAGTATGGCAAGGACAGCACGGGCCCGTGCAGGCAGGACGCGGCTCACACACTTACGAAGAGTTGCATCCCCTCTGACGCAAGCCTCGCAAAGGAGTACCCACAGATAGGCCTACTACCCGTCAGTAGGCTTCATCACTGCCACTGTCACAGGGAGAATGGGATGGTTCTTAATTACTTGCCTGATCAAAGGAAGCGCCCGCAATTCACAAGAAAACCCGCCACCACCAGGAGGCAAGCAGCTGTAGCAGCGGCAGCATGGGCCTCAGGCCTACGTGACCCTATCATCTCCAGTTACTCGCTGTCTGGGTTCCAAGTAACAGCTTGTAAAGGTATCCAAGGATGTGACCAATTCGCTCCAGGGGAATCTGCCCGCACACCAGTGTGTGTGTGTGTGTGTGTGTGTGTGTGTGTGTGTGTGTGTGTGTGTGTGTGTGTGTGTGTGTGTGTGTGTGTGTGTGTGTGTGTGTGTGTGTGTACCAAGACAGTATACCGTAACTGGAAAAATGTTTATATGCGGGACGAGGCCGCGATAATGCCGACACTTCAGCTCACCTTACGATAAGGATCTACATGGTGAGCGAGGCGGGTCAGTGACGTCAGGGTTGGTTCTGCTTGAACTACTGCGAGTGTAGCGGCCCGGCCCGGCCCGGGCTGGCCAGGCCAGGGCCCCCTCGCCTTGCTGCCACACCTCAGCACTGCAGCGGGAGCCACAATGCCGCCGGCTTGGGCAGGAACCTGGGGGAAACTTGACTCTGCTTCCAGCATGACGACGAGTGAAGGATGAGGGTGGGTTACTGTGATGCTGGGCGGAGATACTTCGCCTCCTTCCCACAGCCTCTCCCGCTGCAGCCGGGCCGCCTAACGCGGGGACGGAGAGAGGCTGGGTGACAGCGACACCAGCCACCCGCCCGGATACACCAGAAACCGGTATTTAACATTCCTTCAGGAGATGAGCTCCTTGCCGCAAATCTTTTTTGTTATCAATAACAATTCAAGATAAGACCTGCCTTTGTTGACAGAACATGAAGCTTTAAGATCATGCCAAGACTTTTTCTTTCACATTTTCCAATGCACCGGTCCGCGAAATGAAGCACCACGGTGGTCCACCTTAATAATTCCCTGCTACAAATAATAAGAGAGTAGTTTTTCCTCATATCTTCCAGAAAACTCAGATTCCTGGGGGATGATGATGATGATGATGATGATGATGATGATGATGATGATGACAATGACAATGACTGACAATGACGACGATGATGATGATGATGATAGTTATGACGATGATGATTATGATGATAATGATGATGATGATAATGATACAAGTGAGCGATTAGTAAAAACTATAAAATTACAAAAATTCTCCGTAAAATACATAAAGAATTTACAAACAGCAAAAATACGAGCCTCATCCTTCAGCAATAAAAAACAGCATCCGTGGAGTTGCAAGGAGGCGGCCCCGAGCACCACACACTGGATGCCATCACCTCCATAATGAAAACACTGACCACGGAAACTCTATCATTCACACCCCAATGTTATGCAAGTAAACAAGTTTGTCCAAAATACTGCGGGAACTTTCCTGCTCCTAACCTGGAGACACAAAAACACATACCAAAGTACCAATGTGGAGGAGAAGCAGTGAGGGTGCAGGGGGACACGAGCATAATCAATTAAGCACTCATCCTACAGCAGGGGGCGGGACAGGCGGGTGACCTGCTCCTTTACCACACAAGTGAGACCACCTTTCAATACCCCCATGCCGCCACTCGCCTACCTTGGAGAGCGGAAATCCACCCACACCCTGACCAACATTAGTCATCGCATAACAAGCCATTACACGATAGCAACGAGAACCCGAGTTAACAAAAACCACGTGAACAGATAATGGAAAACACAGGGCAAGCAATGCATTCTTGTCGTTATACCAAAGACCTGACCTCCGACACGATGCCTCGGGAGCACACCGACCAAGATGACGACGCTCGCTGCCAAGACTCGCATGCAACCGAAAATGAACCTGCAAATACTTCACATACTGCATACCCATATACTACCCGCCCACTAGCATACCGCTAATACAGTAGCACCACCACCACCACCAGCAGCGGTAGTAGTAGTAGTAGTAGTAGTAGTAGTTGTAGTAGTAGTAGTAGTAGAACTGAGATGGGTGGTGGTGGTGGTGGTGGTGGTGGTGGTGGTGGTGGTGGTGGTGGTGGTGGTGGTCGTGGTGGTAGTAGTAGTAGTAGTAGTAGTAGTAGTAGTAGTAGTAGTAGTAGTAGTAGTAGTAGTGAGGGAGGGGAGAGAGAGAGAGAGAGAGAGAGAGAGAGAGAGAGAGAGAGAGAGAGAGAGAGAGAGAGAGAGAGAGAGAGAGAGAGAGAGAGAGAGAGAGAGAGAGAATGATACACGAAAACACAATAGAGAAAGTGAAGACAGAAAAGATGGACTCATGAGGTCTCTCTCTCTCTCTCTCTCTCTCTCTCTCTCTCTCTCTCTCTCTCTCTCTCTCTCTCTCTCTCTCTCTCTCTCATATAGCAACGTCTTCACAAACACAAGGGCGCCACACCTTCACAAAGTTATACACACAGTACTCTTCTGTTACGTACTGGTCACAATATTTACCGTCACACCACCGCGCAACCAGAACACAAAACACTCCTCCCAGGATATTTGAGATTCAACCTCACACCAAACTCCTACACGCCAGTTTCTTAAGGTTCATGATCAGACTTTTCCTACAAACGTTAAAAGTATTCCAGGGGTGAGGGAGAGAGGGAGAGAAAGAAGAGAAAAAAAAAAGAAAAAGAAAACTCCAGCTTCACCTCACTCTAAAGAAACAATTTTTACCAAGGCGGCTACACGAGCACAGAATCGGTTATCATAAAATTCAATTACGTGCAAGCCCAAGGGAGGCAAAGAAAAAAATAGGAAAAAAAGAAAAGAAAGAGATCCCGACAGACGAGCGTACTTGTGATGTGGACAAAAAGATAACGAGAGAGAGAGAGAGAGAGAGAGAGAGAGAGAGAGAGAGAGAGAGAGAGAGAGAGAGAGAGAGAGAGAGAGAGAGAGAGAGAGAGAGAGAGAGAGAGAGAGAGAGAGAGAGAGAGAGAGAGAGGTTGAAGAGTTAGAAAGTGAGCTGAGCGGCGAAGCAGAAAGGGTACTCTTCATGCCTGGGCGACGCTTCTCAAGTAAAAACAGTAACAGCCTCCTCCTCCTCCTCCTCCTCCTCCTCCTCCTCCTCCTCCTCCTCCTCCTCCTCCTCCTCCTCCTCCTCCCAAAGCATCTCCTGTCCAGCATTCATTTTAATTCAGTCCTCTTCGTATACTTTCCTAGTTCCCCCACTCTCTCTCTCTCTCTCTCTCTCTCTCTCTCTCTCTCTCTCTCTCTCTCTCTCTCTCTCTCTCTCTCTCTCTCTCTCTCTCTCTCTCCATGCATTCGAGTAATAAAGACAGTAAACAAAGCAAAGTACATAATCTTCTACAATAATCTTAGTGTGTGTGTGTGTGTGTGTGTGTGTGTGTGTGTGTGTGTGTGTGTGTGTGTGTGTGTGTGTGTGTGTGTGTGTGTGTGTGTGTGTGTGTGTGTGTGTGTGTGTGTGTGTGTGTGTGTGTGTGTATTATTTGACGAGTATGTGAGTAATGGAAGGCCGCTGCTAGAAAAAGAAATATATTGAGATGATGTGGTAGTTTGATTGGATGGGTGGACGCTAGCAGCAGCGGCGGCGGCGGCGGCGGCGGTGGTGGTAGTGGTGGTGGTGGTAGTGGGTGGGAGCTGCAGGGTGAGGAAGAAGTAGCAGGTTAGATGATGGGGAGGAGGCATATGTGTAGCTTGAGAGAGAGAGAGAGAGAGAGAGAGAGAGAGAGAGAGAGAGAGAGAGAGAGAGAGAGAGAGAGAGAGAGAGAGAGAGAGAGAGAGAGAGAGAGAGAGAGAGAGAGAGAGAGAGAGAGAGAGAGAGAGAGAGAGAGAGAGAGAGAGCAGAGGGGAATGGGAGGGCGTGGTCAGTGAACTTGGCCAAGAACAACTAGGCTGAGGAGGTATACGCTGAAGGAGGCATGGGAGAGGAGGAGGAGGAGGAGGAGGAGGAGGAGGAGGAGGAGGAGGAGGAGGAGGAGGAGGAGGAGGAGGAGAGGGAAGGGATGGTTAGCCAGTGGTGTTAGAGCCACTCGGGTGTATAATGGCGCTGGAGGGCACGGAGGGAGAGAAGAGAAAGAGAAGAACGAGGGAGATACAGAGGGGAAGGCTCGCTGGACATAGGAAAGGCCAGGGTGCGGCACTGAACACCGCCAACACACGTCAGATTTGCTGGGGGTGCGAACCAGGCGGATCAAATTGAGGATAAGACTGGACAGGTCAATGATCAGCTTGCACCAGCCAAAAGTTGCAAATGAACAGCTATGTATGAAGAAATGCTGGTCGAAACGTGTGTTCATGGCCTGGTAGCGGATGTGTGGGATGTCTGACAGGTGAATGGATGAAGTTCGTTGGATGATTTCGTGGTGGGAGGCTGATGATTAATTAATGGTTCTGCCGGGCAGGAGGAGCGTGGGTGGCCGCCATCGCAAAGTTAACGGTCAGAGGCGAGTCATGGATGCATTGACGTCATAAATTAAATCATGCGGTAACAGTGTACACAATATTATAAAAGGTTATTCACACTCGTGTTATTCAAGCTCACTATTAATACATGGAATATTCACTACCCCTATCTCCCCTTCAGAGCAAGCCTGCCGGCCCTGCACACATTCCCTGTCTGGCCTACACACAATCCTCCCTTGCTCCCCCTTACACCAATCT